>NW_024082387.1:126669-209228 GCF_003009895.1 Hyaena hyaena | reverse complement strand
CACTCACGTTAGAAGGCTCTCTCAGTGGATTCTGCGTCTTTTTTCTCCCAATCTCTCAGGTTTTGTAAGGTTTCCAATGTCTTCAGATCTTTTCTGTGTGATGTATGGGCGCGAGTGTAAGTACGGAGCTCCTTACTTCTCCGCCATCTTGCCCTCTCTCCCTATGTTTGAATACTTCTGATATGAAGTTGAGAGAGCTTATCCCGCAGCTAGAAGTGGCTGAGTGATGCAATTCTGTCCAAGCAAACACAAGCAGAAATATGCTGGAGTGGCCCCGTCTCCTTCTCGTTCTTGTTCCTGGAATCTCAGACATAGTCACATCGCAGCAGATATTCTATGACCACGAGAGAAAGGGAAAGAGACATGCAGAGTCCTAGATCACTATCAGCAGATATCTGCCTTCAGATTTCTTGCTTTTTGAGTAAAAAGTCCCTATTTTCAAGTGAATGTAATTTTTTCTGTTATTTGTAATTAAAGCATTGTTAAATAAAAAAAAATTCTTCTTAGATAAGGAATTTTTTTTTAATTTGATGGTAAGCTCTCTAACTTTTCAAATAATAGTTATGTTTTTAGTCTCTTTTTATGGGGTCTGTATGGGGAAATGATTGTCTTTAATATTATAAATGTGATTTATATATTATAAATCTGATACACAGGAAGGATATCACTCCTACCCAAGTGACACTGGAAAGAGGTAACAGCTTGCCCTCGGCACTCACCACTAATAGCTCATCAGCATGGCTGCAATTAATAGTTCTAACAGCTTAATGTAGTAACACTACTATACACCAAATTTACATTAGTAACTTTTATCTTTTTTTTTTTTTTTTTAAGGAGAAAAGGCCTCTTCTTATATGAAGTATGCAGAAAGAACCTATGTCTGTTAGCCAATTTATTTTTGTTTTCTGTTTGCATTGCAAACAAATTCTTGGAAAATTTCTTCCAAGAAGAGGCATACTTTGTTTTCCTTTACATTCCCTCAATCTTGAATTGCTTTATTCCCTAGGCTTCTGTATCTCAGGGTTCCTCAGAGTTTCTCATGTCTCTTGTTCTTCCTTTGCCAGTTCCTGCACAGGATCCTTCCCTTTGGGATGCTCTTTAGAATATCATTCTTGGCTATCTCTTCTTACCATTGGCATGTCCTTCTAGAATTATTATGTTCATTTCCATGACTCTAATTACATAATGGTGACTACTAAATTCATGTCTTGAGGCCAGAACTCTCTTGTGACACCAATATATACAGTGGTAAGCTGGTCCACTTGCTCTGTGTAGGGGAAAAGGCATAATATTTTATAACATTTGCTGATTTCTGTGGAATAAATACTCCCCCTATAGACAATGTCAAGCCAACAATAATTTAATAACTAGCTTACAAAGTTTCTGAATAACAGTAATTGGCTTTTTACAAGCTGATATGAATTGGTTCCAGTACACCAGAGAAACTACTAGACGTAGTTTGGCTCTTGTGAAATTTCAAAATCATTATGTGCCCAACTAACTCCCATTATCTTCTTCTCTCCTAGCTTTCTCCTCGGTGATTAAACTGCCACTCATTTACTTGCTTCAATCAAAGCCCTGGGAGTCACCTTTGATACGTTCTTCACCATCAGCCTCCACATTTAATCACTAACCAAATCTGCTATTACTTATCTGTCTTTCAAAACACTCCAGTGACACCAGCCTAATCTGGGTCATATCTCTCACATGGATCACTATAATAGTGTTCTAATTGGTGGTCTGTACTTCTGGCCCAATCGATTCTGCTTCCAATGATTATTCATGCACTGACCAGAGGAAACTTTCTATCATTCAGGCCTAATCATGTCATACTCCTATGCATAGCTCTATATTGCTTATTCTTGAATTGGTCTCATGGTGAAATTCGGATAAAGTTTCACATCCTTCAGGATATATATAAGGTCCTCATGAGCTGATACTCCTAATCTACTCAGTATCACTTCTTATCCCATAAAGTACACTAAGATCATATAGTCAGATAAAATTAATTATGCACCTTCTTTGGGTTCTAAGCCTTTGTGAATGCTATTTTCTCTTAAAAAACTAATATTATTGATAAAAATGCATATGTTAAGTATTTAATATAATATGTACCAGATTTTTAAAAAATTTCTTTATTAACAGTCTTATTTAATCATTATAATCACCACTCTACTGGTTTTTGTTTCTTATTTATTTATTTTTAATGTAGAAAAGTCAACCAATTTTTCTAAGATTGAATAGCTAAGTGTCAGCACTACATTATTTCCCAATGCTTCACCATCTCTAGCTCTTAATCAAAATTATAAATTCTGCTTATGGTTCTTGTCCTTCAGGAAGATTTAAAAAAGGAAGTATTTCTATGTATTCTAATAGTATACCAAAGTAATCCTTAATCTGGGCTTACTTCTGTGGAATTGCCTATTTACTTATGCCAGACCCCCAGAAAAAAATGTCATCTTTCCAAGGGGAAGGGCTATTTTGCTCACCAGCAGATCCAAAGCACTTAGTGCACTCACTACTAGCAAATACAAAATCATATTTGTTGAATGAAAAGTGAGAAAATTCCACCTGAGATCAGTAAAACTCAATAATTTGTAGACTCATGGTACCTACTGAATTTGAAATGGAAAACAAATAACAGATATAGTAGAAACTCACCAAAGCTATCACTCATTGATTTTGATGGCCACATTTAATATGGGATTATAATCCAAGAAATGAATTTTAAGAAAAATATAAATTGCAGAATTATAGATTATAGGTCGTTAAAGAAATTCACAGATCTTGCTATCTATTCTTCTAGCTGTACAGGTAAGGAAACTAAAGTTTACACAAATAATGAGAGCTGTGCAATCCTTTCGTTCATTCAACCCTCTGATGAGATTAAGCTAGTAAACTCAGGAGGTGCCTTTATTCTCAAAAACAAAAAAGATATGAGTAACAACTGAGAAATGAGGAGTGAAAAACTGAATTTGGCCATATTAGCATTAAATCATCAATTATTTGATATAAATGTTTCCTTGCTATAAACATTAACTGTAGATAGAATAAGTGATCAAAAACTGGAGTACATGGAATATAAAAGGAAAGATGTAGTAATTATACAAATTTATTGTGGGTTCTTTTTTTATTTTTTTACGTTTACACTAAGAGAAGTACACTCCAATGATATCTTATTTCAGTAAGGTAAACTTTATTCCCCAGTACTTCCGCCATCTCTGTAAATTGAGGATGGCACTATTCTATTGTTTTTATAACCATCATAGTACTTCTGTAAAACTTTAAACACTATCATTTAGCAGACACTCAAACAAAATAATCAAAATCTGATGAATAACAACAATTTTGCTAATGTTGAATCCTTACTCTCTTAACAATAAAGTGTGTGGATGTTTCGTTGCTGGTATTTTTTGTTGTTGTTGTTAATTCCAGTTTTATTATTACAGTCAAAGAGTCTGAAATTACTCTCATACCTTCATATCCACTTTCCCTGAAATCACCATTCGCAGTTTGTAGTATGACATGAACAATGGAGATGTCCCAAACAAATATTGCTGGGAAGATTTGCCGTAGAAGCTAGGTTTTAAGAGCTTAGTCTGCACTGTGAAATGTAAATTTTGAATTTGCTAAAAGAATCTTTCACTTTGTCATGGAGCATGGCCATTAATTATACTTTTTTTTTTCCAAAAATTTTTTGAGACAGAAATGTCTCAAAAATTAAACAGAGAATTTGAAAACAGCTTTTCAAAAGCCAATCTGCTAGAAAAAAATTCTACTGATCCCACTTATGGACAATATTCTTTCCTTTGCTTGCTTCCTTCTTTTTAAAAAATAGGCTAGAAAAAGCAGGGTCCCTATATTCAGGATTTCATTTATGCTTGGGCTTTGTGTATAATGCTGATCATTCTTCATTTGCTCTACATCATGTTCCTCTTCCTAGTCATAAGTTATCATGGGAAATCAAGAGCAGAATAAAAAATAAAGAGAGAGAGAGTTTTAATGTTCTGGGAGATGCCACGTATTCTTATACTCAGCGACCATCACAGCAGGATGATGCAGAACCCAGAGACACTTCAGCAGAAAGAAAGAAAAGACACCTTTTCAGCCCTCATCTCAAGATGAGTGTGATTCCTGTGTAAGTGCAGCAGGTGAATCAGATCTGCTACCCTGCCGGAGGTCAGACAGTGAAAAATATGTCCTGTTCTCTCCAGTGAGCTACTAAGGCCTTCCATCTTCCTGACAACAAAGCTATAAAAGAAAGAAGATCCAAAGCAATAGTTGATAGTGTATAATAAATATTTGTCTTTCCTTCACGGAAATTCCTCTACCATTTGAATGAGATGCCTCAATTAATGTCTTCCTTATTCTTACTCTTGAATGTTAGCATTGATATAAAACAGACCACATACTATACCCAGAAAAAAACCCAAGAAAATGTATCAGAGTGGAAATAACACTGAATCAGGTGAGGTGGTGTGGTATTGTATAAAGAGCTTGTCTGAGAAGTAGACAAATGAGCAGGAATCTGAATAAATGAGTCATGGGTATATCTGTAAAAAATGCTCCAGGCAGAATTCCAAATCCTCAAGGCAGGGGCTTATTTAACTAGAAAGCATTGGGGATATTTCAGCAAGGATATAAAGGTCAGTATGCATCACAATGAGCAAAGAACAAGAATGACAGGTAAAAGATTGAAGAGTCAAACGGGGTCAGATCACATAGGATTGTGTAAGCTATGGTAAGGAAGTGGATTTTTTTTTTTAAATGTTTTATTTACGTCTAGGAGAGAGAGAGAGAGACAGCGTGAGCAGGGGAGGGTCAGAGAGAGAAGGTGTCACAGACTCTGAAACAGGCTCCAGGCTCCGAGCCGGCAGTCAGCACAGAGCCCGACGCGGGGCCCGAACCCACGAACCGTGAGATCATGACCTAAGCGAAAGTCGGACGCTTAACCGACTAAGCCACCCAGGCACCCCAAGGAAGTGGATTTTATTCAAAATATAATGATGGCGGGGCTTCTGGGTGGCTCAGTCTGTTACATGTCTGGCTCTTGATTTCGGCTCAGGTCATGATCTCAGTTAGTGAGTTTGAGGCTCTGCGCTGCATTGTGGAGTCTGCTTGGGATTCTTTCTCTCTACCTCTCTCTCTGCCCCTCCCTTGCTTGTGTTCTCTCTCTCTGCCTCCCCCCCCCAACTCTTTCTTTCTCAAAATAAATAAATAAACTCAAAATATATAATGATGACAGAAACTATAGAAGAATGACATTACATGAGTAGCCATTTTAGAGAGTCACTTGATAAGCACACCACCAAACCAAAAGCAACAAAATGACAAACAACAGTAAAGACCATAAGAGAATCCTACTATTAGTACAGCAACACTTATTACAATTATAATCATTTATTGGAAGCACTGAAATCAAGCGGTCCAAGCAGACGAAAAAGGGTTTTGTTTTTGTTTTGCATGTGTCCAAACATTTACCTGTTCTGCCTCCTTTCCTGTCCTGATGTCAGACATAAGCCAGAATTTTTTTTCAAGCACTCACATAATTCAGTCCTCCACTGAATTTCAGTGCCAAGAAGAATAACATTTTGGTAATTAAAATGCCCAGTCAAGTGTAGAAATCCAATTTCAGAAAGGCACTTAGCACTAAGTGACTCTATACCTTCTATACCTCCTTTACTTACTTTTTAAAAATCTTGTTTATCTTGTTTTTTCCTCCCATTAAAATGGCCACTCTATGAGGACAGGGATTTCTGTCCATTGTGTTCACTGCTATGCACTTAGTACCTGTAACAGGCAGGCATGCCATAGATACATCAGCAGGTGCTAACATCATTTGGAGAGGAACAGCCAGAACCAGACAAAGGCGCCACATGACGCTAATATGATGACAGGAGGAGTAGGCGCATCCAACAGAGATGGAAAGGTGGGAGCCCATCCAAATGGAAGAAAACAAGCAGAGGGAGTGGTATTTTCCAAACGCTGCCCAGTGTCTCCATACAGTGAGCCTGGAGAAAGGAACCGCAAGTTAGACAAGAGAAGTCACTTGAAAACGGTCGATTGAGTTGAGTGGAAAGAGCACTTAAACTCAATCTAAGCAGAAAATGAGAGTTGAGAAAGTTGGAACTTCCAGTGTCCACCATGGTTTCAAGGACATTTGATACCAAAGGCTGCAGAAAATGGAAAGAAAGTAATAGCTGGAATGTAATACGGGCTTGAGAAAAGGACATTTCGTGAGAATAGGAAAGGTCATACTAGGTTAACAATCTTGAGGTTTTCATGGCTGAAATACAATAAATATGTATTCACATTTATCAAATACATATGCTCATTCGATGCATAATTATGAAATTAATAATGTAGGTTGTATAGCATATTATATAACACAAATATAAATGTTACATATATTTATATTATATACTCGGTTATATACTTCTTTATTTACCATCAGGGGCTCTGATTATAAAGTCAAGCAGACCCAGGCTGACAGGATTTTACTTTATTGTACTCCACTTCCTGTTACAGACCCATTTGGCAAGGCAGAAGGGAAATAAGTGAATAAGAAAATAGCACAAATGATTTTAATTTGAATACTGGGAGAATGCATATGGCTAACCTTAAACTAACCACTATCATCTTCAGGAAGAGGCATTGGCAGTATCAGTAGATCTTTCCTAAGACAGTATGAAGGAGAAGGTAAAAAATACTGATTAGGAGCTTGAAGAAGGGTCAACATTGGGGTTACAGATTTGTGAGTTTCGTAGTAACTGAGACAATTCAAGCCATAAGTATTGTAAGGTTTTTGAGTGAAAGAAGACTCCAAGGCAAAAGGCTCCGCAGAAGGAGTTTTATTGTATGCACCCTCGGGCGAGGTTCCGTGACTCAAGAAAGGGAGTCAGGGAAGTCGCCCCCTGGTTGGGTGGTGGTGGGGTTTTATAGACTGTTAGTGGGAGTTCAGATAACAGGGGCAGTCTCTTGACTGGAAAGTCCAGGATTGGAAGGTTTAAATTTCTGTTTCCCGCCAATGTAGTAACGGTCACCGATGTAGTGGTGGGAAGGTCAGCCATCTTAAGAAGGTCTGCCATTCTGTGGCGTCTCTGCCCCACCTCTCAGCCGGCCCAACAAGTATGAGTGTGTCCACCAAAGGAGAGAATGCAAATGAGAAAAACTGAGGTCAATCTTCCCAGATAACAAAGCCTTTAAGAAAGATGAGGAAAAGAGAAGGTAGCACAAGTAACAGAAGTGGTAGGTGGTCAGGGAAGAAGGCAGGAATCACAGGAAGTGGACTTGGAAAGAGGGCAGGTTTAAAAATTTTAGTACTGAAAACAGTAGACAATGCAGAAACGTCTAGAAAGGGGAGGCCACTAGATCTAGCACACTACAGAGGTGCTGGCAGGAGCAGTTTGATGTCTTCCCAAGGATGAGGACAGTGCAGACATCAAGAGGCCCGCAGCAGGGTCTGGACTTTGGAAGCCAAACCAGTGAGGGTAAAATATTCCCTTAAGATTTCAGAAAGGAATGAACACAAAAATGGGGCAGGCACAAGAGAAAAAAGATGGTTAGGATGATATTATTGTAAAAACTCCCTTGGGCCAAAAGGTGAGGGGCCTGCAAATGAGGAAATACCAACCATTGTTTGATCAAACTCTATTCTGGTCAAAGGTCAGGGGTTGAGCAACCTAGCTCCTCCTGGCTCCAGCAGGTCCCTGAGATGTAAATCTTGGATGGACATTGTGATTAGAACCATCAAACATGTTCTTTAAGCAAATGTTAAGCAACCTCTACCTCTAACTGCAAAATTCTTGCTTCTGTACACCGGCTTCGCCCCTCTCCCTATATAAACCCTGAGCTATGGCTTCACGGCGCTCTCTTCCGAAGACTTTTCGGGTGCTCGGGAGGGGCCGTCTGGCTGGTCTAAAATAAACCTGAATAACCAACTCCTTTTGTGTTTTGTGGGCTTTGTCCTAGGTGATTCTCCTTTGGAAAGGGAGGTCTAACAATTATAACATTATTTTCTGTAATAGAAAGAAGGCTACTGGGCAAATGAAAGTGAAGAGAGAGACACCTGTCCCAGGAGAGGACACTTCCATTTTGAAAGAGCAAAGCTGAATGTCCTTTCAACATGTTTTGAAAACAATTGGTTTGGACATGGCAGTTTTATTTTGGTTTTGGTTTTCTGGTTTTTTTTTATTTTGTTTTGTTTTTTGCTTTAAATGTACTTAATGCTGTGTGGCCTGTTTATATGTCATGTATTTTGTTTTTTTAAAACAGTCTCACCATGTATTCCATACGAATAAGATGCTCTTTATTAGAAAACAGGTAATAATTTGCATGTTTCATTGTATATTCACATTCTTTTCCTCCTAAGCAGTCATTACAGGGAGGTAAATTTCTCTCTGGATTCATTTCTCATGGGCAGATCTTTAAAAGAAATTCAATTTGCACGTGCTTCTGTCTTTAATTCTTTTCTACAAAAACCACTTGGATTATATAGTTCATCATATTATTGTTTGTAAGAGCTGAACAAGAGTATATACAATTTGTGCTTCTGCATCTCAAGGGGAAATTGATCATTTCAGTATAATTCCTTCTGAGGTAAAACCCAGATTTTTTTTCCTTCACAGACATACACATTATTTTATTTTCTGCAAAGTAGATACATTTAATATAGTAATTAAAGCACTGCAGTAGGAGTCAGTTCAGTTCTAACTTTGGCTATGCTGAATATTGGCTCTAGTCCTATTTTGCAAATAATGGGTAACTATCCCTCATTAGCTATAAATAGTGTTTTCTTTTATCATTAACATGAAACCGGCATTAGTTGTTTATTTCACCCTACATGAGTGTTTAGAGGGTGGATGTGAATGTGACTCTGTTCTTTTTAGAAAATAGATTTAGTACTGACATTCTACATATGTCATTAGATGGTTTTTTTTTTTGTTTTATTTTGCTTTTTTATTCCTCCGGGGGGGGGAAAAAGGGAAAGAAAAAAAAAATGTAACTGCCCAGGCATGACCAAGGAACATGCTTTTGTGTAATCTTCATTACACATGCATTTTTCTAAAAATTCTCATTCTGTGATATTCTACATAATGTCAATTATAATAGGCAGCTAGAGTGTGAAATTTCTAGAAAATACACAGGAGTAATGATAATATGAGGAGGTTGTAGTAGTTAAATGTGGTACTTAGAACCAAACTACCAGACTGAATTGAAGTTACAATTTACCAGCTATGTAACCATGGACAAATTACTTGATTTCTCTGTAATCCTACTCATTTGCAAAACGGGCATAACAATAAAACCTTTGTCACTGGATTGTCATGGAAGTTAAAGTAGTTAATATAAATTGCTTGAGGCACACCTCATAGTACTGGGGATACTGTTTTGAACCCTCACTATTAGCTAACACTTACTGTGTGCTTATGTTTCTAAGAACTTCCTGTGGATGACCTCATTTAACTCTCTGAATACAACTACAAAATTGATTCTGTTTTCGTTCTTAATGTATGGATGGTGATCAAATCTTCTGCCTAAAGTTGCATGGACAGTAAGTGCAGGGCCTGGGTTTCATCCAGGGCCCAGGGCTTCAGACACCACTCCCTTGCCTCCCACAACACCCCCTCCTACCCAGTGCAGGTAACCAGAATTAACTGAAATCAGATAATTGCACTGATTCTGTGTGAAGCCAGAAACTGAATCCTTAATCCCATAAAATAGTTGGTGGAATTTTAACTATTGTATTGAGTATTAAGCTACTAAAGCTAAGAAATTAAAGCTTTCTAAAGGCCTATTATAAGAATGCAGTCAAAAAGCAAAGATCCTAGAGATGTCAAGTACATTTATTTACTTGCTAATAAGCATTGAAGCTGTGGCTTATGTGTTTTTAATACATTTACAGCCAAAGACCTAAATGTTTAGGAGTCAAGGACGCTTAAAGAATCTGAAGAAAGACATAGACATTTTCGCCCAGAAAGACATATATGTATGTATCATTTAGAATATAATTTTAGGTGTTTCTAAGCCCCCTGAGACCCATCCAGTCACTCTAGGATGAAAAGCTCTGACTAATATACTATGAAAAGAACTCTCTAGCACGCTTGCTGTGTCCCACCTAAAAACTCAATGTGTCAGGAAAGAGAGACATAAAAATGCATCTACCTGCAAATCTATGTTAGCCCACATCTTTCAGAAACTAAGCCAGAATAAATGTGTTAAGCATTTACCAGCTGATACAGGGAAAGAAAATCTTCCCTTAACTATAGTCTCATCATAAAACTTTCAGAATTTTGAAGTCAAAATATGCTCACTTGGGGACTATATTCCTGTTTGTTATTTTTCCCAATAATGTTTTTAAAGAATAGTCAAGGAACACAACTTATTTTCTTTTCTTTTTTTTTTTTTTCAAAAGTGGCAAGACTCACTACTCCCATTCAGGTTTCATTTGGGAATGTAGTACATAACTCCCTGAAGAAGTGAGCCACACTGTCCACCACATTCTGATACAGATCCTTGTTTCGCTGTAATGACAAGTTAGGCTCTGCAAATTCCAAAGGGTCTCACGGTCTCCAGCACTTCAGAAATGCAGCCTGGAACATCACTGCAGTTTAATAGGCATGGTTTTTCACATATCCTAGGCAAAGAATAACACCCTAGAAATTTTAAGAAGAAAAATGAGTTTCTCTTAAAAAAAAAAGTGTGATTGTCATACTTTGTGGAAAATATATTCCTCCAATAGGAGGCTCTATTCCTAAATAAAGATGTAGGGATTTTGAGAATTTTTTTTGTAAAGGCTAATGTAGGTCTAAGTTGCCTATGATCTGTCATTAGCTAACTCTATTCTTACCCATTAAAAAAGTAGTAATTGGGGCACCTGGGTAGCTCACTTAGTTAAGCGTCCAGCTTTGGCTCAGGTCATGATTTCAGAGTTCCTGAGGTCAAGCAGTGCGTTGGGCTCTATGCACACAGCTCAGAGCCTAGAGCCTGATTCAGATTCTGTGTCTCCCTCTCTTTGCCTTCCCCCACTCACTCTCTCAAAAATAAATATTAAAAAAAAAATAAAAATCAATAACTAGTATTTCTGAGCTACAATATTAAACAAATTATATATGTATATAGTCACATATTTATTTACTTAAATTTAATCCAGTATTTGTATCCCCAAAGGTGAGCTATAAAGATTTGTTATTTTTCCCCAGTCATTCATTATGAAAATTTCAAACTTACAGCAAAAGTAAAAGAATAATTTATTCTTTAATTAAGGATGTTTACTGAGTTCCCATTAAGTACACAGCAAAATAACTGCTTTGATTCTGCAGAAGAGACAACATATTACAGGAAATGATAACTATCAAAAATATATTTTGGCAAACTCTAGGAGTGATATAGAGATTCAGAGGTGGGAGATAGCCATAACTTAATTTATAGGATTCATGTGAGTTACAGTGTTATAACAGACCAAGAGAAGTGTATTAGACTCTTAGAGATTGTATTTCATGTCACTGGCACATGCAGGTAAAATCATTGGGATGCACATATGCTCACATGCCAAGTAGCTCATGCAGGTGCCCACACGTGCCCCCCCCCACACACACAGTAGGTTTGACAGTGCACTCTTCCCTTCCACAAGAAGGCATGGGAAAATCCCAAAGGTGTTCCCCTACTGGGTGGAGGTAGGGTACTCCAAATGAATATGATCTCTGTGTAAAAACACATGTTCAGCTTTAAAATGCCATTATTTTGAAAATAGACTTGGGATTCTACATTGTGACTAGTAACAGTTTAAGCTTATAAACAAAAAAAGTAAAATTGTCAGTTATTTGGCATTCTGTCGTATCCTGCTAACACGTTTATAGGCATGATTGTATGCAGAATGCTGAAAGGGATGTTTACTTAAGAAATGTGTTAAATTGGGGACTCTTCAATCATATTTTCAATGAAGTGGGATGAATCTGAAGGCTCGCTATTCTTTACTTTTAGCACTGATACAATGTAAAGATTATAGTTTTTTAAAATATTTTTAATGCTTATTAATTTAATGTTTCACTATTAAATTAGAAAAACTGAATGGGTGTTGTGGTGTCATGCAGACTCTGGAATAGGAGAGTGTGAGTTTACACGTCCATCCACCCCTAGCACTTACCATCTCTAAGACTTTGGACACGTTAATGTCTCAAAAACTGATTTTTGTAATTTATAGATTAGAAGTGATGACAGCATTTATCTTAAAAGTTTGTGGTAAAGAATGTTGGGAGCCATTCTGAGCCCACTAGTCAAGAAAACTCCTGGTGAGGTTAAAGCAAGTTTGCATGGTCTCTTGCCAATCAGAAGACGACCGATATCCACCCCTATTCAATTATTTCTGCTTGAGCACTGACCCCTAAGGTACCTTGTTGATCAATATCGGGAGTGACTTGTCCCCTTATTCCGGCCCTGGTATGATGACTGCACCTTGTGAAGGAACTTACTGTGGGAACTTCTCCTTCGATTATGGGAATAGACATCGTGTCTCCAACAGGTTCTATTTCCCTCCATACTTTCCCTTGAGCTCTGAACAGGCTAATGACCCTTGCTCATGAAAGATTGACCTTTACATGTACAATTCTGTTTCTACCATTGCATTAGTCCAGGATATTCATATGGCTCAACATGTAAATCAGCTAACTAAAAATGTCTCTCATGCCCTAGGTATTCAAGAAATCTTAAAACTAGACACAAAGGTAAAGAGGCTCAAAGAGGCTATTCTATGTATTGGAAATGAGCTAAACTCTTTAAAGGTATTGTTGGCTCTCTGTTGCTATAAAGCATATAACTGGAAAATCAAGTCTTGCCCTGAGACAAAGAGCCTAACTTAGAGAGAAGGAACAGATAAGGGCAGAAGATAAGTTACCACATATACCTTTGCTAACTGATGGTGTATAGCAGCCCCTTCCCTAAGGCCTACATTGCACAAACACTTTCCCTTACCCTGACAGCTCTGATGAGGATGGATAAGAATATCTACAAATCTATGACTTAATCTTAGCATTATTAAAATGTGAACACCTTGTTATTTTCTTAGTTACTCAACCTCACTATAAATGGGGCAGTTCTGCAAGAAGACTTCTGTAAAACCTGTTTCTGTGCATTTTCCAAAAACATCTTATCACAACGAGCTATCCATTGTAAATATTCCATTTCCTGATGCCATGTTAACATTTGACCTATAAATAAAGACACCAAAACCGACAGGATGGAGATGCCTGCCTGGTGATCAGAAAGAATCTCGAGGCTCTCTCACTCTCTCTTTCACTGACACCGTCCATCCTTCAGAGACCCCTGGACCTGCCGGAGCTGGCCTCCGACAAAAGAAGAAATGACAGACCATATGAAAAGTGCTAGTAGAGGAGTTGTCATATAGTAAACAATAAATACAGGATATTGCTATTAGGCATGTCTACCCTAGGATTTTTTTTTCCACCTAAAGATATCCAGTGATCTCTAGGTCTTTACAGATACTTAATTTATTTAACAATAATAATGAGTAATGAAATTACTTTGCTGGAATGTATTCAATGTCATTTTCTTAGCAGAAATTAGCATGGAAATGAAAGCTAGAGGTACAGACTCAAGAACCAGACTTTGTGCTTACAAAGTCCCAACTGTGCTCTTCATTAGCTGTGAAGCTCTGGATAGATAACAACTCGGATGCTTCAGTTTCCTCCCCTACATAATAGAGGTAACATACGATCTACCATTTATTGTTGCCATAATGACTAAAACCATTTCTGTTTGAACAACTCTTAGATAGTGTAGTATCTGATATTTAGTAAACCTAAGTAGTTGGTAAATAAATGCAAACAGCTGAAATATTCTGTGGGCCTTTTCCTGTAGTAAATATGTTTTGTCTAAGTTTCAAATATACTCAAAACAAATATATTACATGTCCATGAAACAGACTAGGAACTTGAGGTGTAGCCAGTTTCAATCATACACTTTTGTGCATACAAGTAAAATTCTAAAGCCCAAATGTAGAATTACTGGAATTGACCCAATTCTATAGATTGGTTGGTTTTGCCCTGACCTCAGGATGCCTTAGGACCATATTCATCACATTTAACAACCCTGCTATATTCCTTGGGCTCAAAAAGTATCACTGAATATTTAAATAAGAAATAAGCTTATTTTTTTTTTCAATATGCCCTCACCAAAAAGTTGAATAAATCAACATCTCAAGTAGTCATCAAACATAATCTGAGTAGTATTCAGACCTATAAGTGAAGGCTGTATCTTCAGAGCATCCTTTCCTTTAGTGGCATGCACTGACCGCAGGGTACCAAGTCCTTGCTGCTGACAGAGCTCATGGTGTCTACTTTTCATAGTTTATCATTCTTTTACTAAGAAAAAAAAAAACTTAGATTTTTTTTTTTTTTTTACAATTTACTTTTTTGTCTGTAGGTGATATAATCTTAGGCCTCAAATTATCCATGTAACCCTTCACTGAATTCCTTTCCTAGCCACAGAAAATATTTCATTTGTTGTTGTTTTCTTTTTAAGTTATACTCTGAGAAAATGTTGGGGAGGGAGAAAGCTAAGGCTTTAATTATTTTTCTTTTTTGGTTTGTCACTCCGTATCCAAGTCCATAATAGTTTCCCAATGAATTGAACTGACACAGTCACATTAAATGGGTTAAGTTCAAGTGCTTTAAGAAAAACTGTGAGTGTGTGTGTGTGTGTGTGTGTGTGTGTGTGTGTGTGTGTATGTGTTTCAAGACACATGATCATCTGCCATATCTCAATGCAAGAAATTAGTCTTCTGAGATCTTTCTTATCATTCTGTTTTCTCTTCTTCCAAATCACTGGAGAATTCTTTAAGTCTGAAGATGTTCAGGGATCATTACTTTTATGAAAGATAAATTGCAGATTGAGGCTGAAGAGCTTCTTCTGGCCCAAAACAATATCTAAAGCTGTCATTGCCTGTCATTACCCTGATTAAAAAAATCATGAAACGGCCACTCTAGAGGATTCCATCTAGTGTTCTTGTTCATACACTTGTTCAGAATACTCTTAAGTGGAAAAATTGATAAAACCTCTCTCAAGAACATTTGATAGCCATGTGAAATTATAATTTCTCAAGATAATTGGAACATTTTTCAGAAAAGTCATTCAATAAAACTGAAAAGTCCAATTAGAGGTTAGCTACATTTGTTAACTGATAAAAAAAAATACACTCTAATGCATTATATATAACTGATATTTATGACACAATCCATTAAGTCCTTGTGAATATTTATTGAACACAAATATACAACAAATGTGACAACTTATTGAAAAAGAAACAGGCACCATCTTTTTTCTCAAGAAACTGAATTTGATGTTAATTCTTGCTAGTAGGTTTCCATTGAAGTGGGAGAAAAAAAAACCTACTCCAAATTTAACCAACTACTTGAAAGTTAAGAACTTTTCACATAATGGTTTCAGCTACAACTATGCATTTAAACCTGGGTGAACCATTCACTTAACAGCATGTTCAGAGATTTTTTTTAAAAAATGCCCTTGTTAGCATAAGATGTATCTATCCTTTGGTCCCACTGGGTTTTCTACCCTCTTCCACTATCATACAAGCTCTATGAAGTCAAGAGTATTTGTTGTGTATATCAATATATTCTACTGTTGAACATTACATAGTACCCCCTAGGCAGTCAAATAAATCTTACTGATAAAATTGTCTCTCCTTTTTAGTATCTATGCAGCTTCACACATTTTCGGATTTTTTTTTTCTTTATCAGTGATAGAGCATAGTGACTAGGAATGCCTATCTAAAGTCAAACAACCTGAACTGGAATCCCAGTTCTGCTACTTACTAGCTCTGATACTGTGGGCAAGCTCCATAAGCCTTGTGTGTTCGGTTTCTCTACCAATAAACCGAAGATAATAATAGTGCCTCTTTCTGGGGCTTGTTGTAAGGATTAAAGAAATAGCACACACATGTGTGCTGGTTTTTTTACATAGTCCCAGCACATTGTAAGTCCCCAATAAGTATAACCTGTTATTATTTTTCCACTCTAAGGATTGGTTTGTGACTCTATACTACAAGAAATAACTTAAATAACCACTGTCTGGCTTTCCCCATGCCTGGTGCCTGGAACACCATTTGAAACAAGGTAGATAAGCCTATCTTGACTCCTTATTTAAATTAAGACAGATTTAGATATTTTATTTTATTTTTTTAAATGTTTTCATGCTTATTTATTTATTTTTGAGAAAGACAGAGAGAGCACAAGCTGGGGAGAGGCAGGGAGAGAGACAGAGAATCCCAAGCAGGCTTTACAATGTCAGTGAAATGTCAGCCTGATACGGGGATCTATCTCATGAATGTCTGAGATCATGAACTGAGCCGAAATCAAAAGTTAGATACTTAACTGCCTGAGCCAACCAGGCACCTCCAGAGTTATATATTTTAAAATTGTTAATTGAAACACATATAAAGCATCTGTTTAGCTGCTCTGATTAGAGGGAAGGGGCCCATGATGAGGTAGAAGAGGAAATAAGTTTGAAGAAGGTCAGCAGAACTATATTATAAGACATACATGATACCGGATTATCATGACTCAAAGAAAGTGACGAAAGGGGGATGCTATATGAGTGCTGGTATGGAAAGAAGTTTATGGCAGCTTTTTCTATAGCATGAATCAGTACAAAATGTTTGTGCCCAGGAGTGTGGAGGAGGGAGTAAGTGGAAGGAAATTTTGTTAAGGTAGCTTTCACCATGTGTGAGTTGATTCGAACAGTAAGGCTTCACTAATGTAAATATTTCTATGGGTCTCAATATACACAAGCATATTATTAAAACACAGAGAAAACCGAGAACTTAACCAAGGGAGCTATCCTACCTAAAAGCATTTACATTCAATTAAAAAATTAAAAAGGCAGTTTCAGACTTGGAAAATCATTATTAACCCCCTCCTATCTCCGAACATGGCAAGATGATAATTATAATATGAAAAGGAGGAAATGGATATCTTAGGGAAATATCTTAGGGAAAAAACAGTATGGACTGGGTGCACAAGAACAATTAGAATGACGTATGTGTCAATGACAAGAGCAACATTTTCAAACTTGGATTGCAAGGAAATGATGGGATTGGAGGAAGAACCATTAAAAGTAGGTCGACTTCAGCAAGTTTTCTTTGATTTCTGTGTCCTTCCAGCTTACCAGTTATAACATTTATTCCAGCCAAGGTTTTTAATTGAGATGGTACAGTATCTAAGTTAGCATTCCAAAGTAGGAACTATGATTTACTAAACCAAACATGTTGCCAGAATATTTTAAAAAAATTAAATCAATGCATCTCACTGATAGCATCCTCTTTCATCTGGAGTTGTTTATCACCGAATCAACATCATATTTTTTCTTCTATAAGGCAGTTTTACTGAGGCTTAACATTTGATGTCACTAAATGAAAGTGATACACGACTCATAACAAAATGGAAAAAACCAATCTCCGAACTCCATTTTAAATAAATAGAGCTTACAACCCCTTAGCGAGATGAATAAGCTTTTTTGCTTTATTGGCTTTTGACAAAGTTGTAGATGCAAACATGGATTGGCTGATGCAGCAGAAATTCTGCAGTTTAGTAGTTCTGAGATTATTATATTGCACTTGCTAAAATACACACACAACATCTAATATTTTTTATGAAATTAAATATGCTCTGCAATTTTCAACAAAATGCTAAAAGATGCATTTCTATATGCAGATGCTTTTTCAGAATAATTTTACCTGGTTAAACTTCCATGAAGTAGTTTTATTCTCTCATGATTCCTTATTATGAAGATATCTCTTGTATAAACAGACACTACTCTTTTCCTAGATAAATCATTCAATAGTACTATAACTTGATATTTGTATCTACAGTAAAAAATCTTACTAGGAGACCTAGATGATACCAAGCAGGTATTTAAACGATGTTTACAAGAGAAGTATTTTATGTCTTAGAGTATAATGTTAAATGGAAAAGAGAGCACAAAATTGTATACACTGTGTAGTGATTTTAGAATATGGCTTCAAATTATTTAATACTTTTGCCACTAGGAAGGAAGGTCTATAAAACTCATTCTCTTAAATCTGGATGGGTTTCTGACTGTTTCAAGCAATGGACTGTGGAGGAAGTAATGTCATGTAACCCCTGAGACTGGCCAGAAAAGACCATGCTCCTGACTTGCCATGTCAGAAGTTAGACTATCCTGAGACAATCACAATGGAGAACCCACTTTGACTGATAGTTCCACCTGAGTTCAGCCCATGTCACAGAGAGGTAAGAAAAGAATCTATCTTGGAATTGGACCTTCCAGCCCAAGCTCTTCTAGTCTCTCACATCTGAGGCTCCCTACCAGAGGACCCAGACACAGTGGAACATCGGAAAGCTGATCCACCAATGTCCTCTCTGAATTTCTAGACAAAATCCTTTGGCACAATAAAACATCCATCCTACATGATGCTGGTATGCTTCAAACAGCTCATATCAGCTTTTGAGAAACGGCTGCTACATTCTCAGGAATTCTGAAAGAAAAATCTGGCAGAGCCATTAAAAAATTATAGCTCAACAAATGATACTAAAACAAAGTTAAATACTCAAAACCAATTACTTCTTAATTATTTCACTACTTCAAGGTAGAGATTATGCGTTGAATTTACTGAAATTCCTACCAAATTTATTGTTTTTCCATTTAAATAGTAACATAGTCCAATTTTAGATTTATATGACTCGATAATATTGTAAGTTATAATAATTTGCCAACCTATCATCAAAAGATTAAACCCTTTTAGGTATATGTGCATTGTTAGGATATGGGGGAAGAAGTTAAGAGGTGGCAAATAGAAAAAAAAAAAGTGTTTTTTTTTTCTTCCCTTAAGAACTTTGAAGAATAAACTTGGACCACACTCTTACACCATACACGAAAATAAACTCAAAATGGATGAAAGACCTAAATGTAAGATAAGAAACCACCAAAATCCTAGAGGAGAAAGCAGCCAACAACCTCCTTGACCTCTGCTGTAGAACTTCTTACTAAACATGTCTTCAGGGGCAAGAGAAACAAAAGCAAAAATTAATCATTAGGAGTTCATCAAGATAAAAAGCCTCTGCACAGCAAAGGAAACAGTCAACAAAACTAAAAGGCAACTGATGCAACGGGAGAAAATACTTGCAAATGACACACTATATAAAGGGTTAATATCCAAAACCTATAAAAAAACTTATCAAACTCAACATCTAAAAAACAAACAACCCTGTTAGGACATGGACAGAATAGACACTCTTCCAAAGACACACCCAGATGACTAACACATGATGCTCAAAATCACTCATTATCAGGGAAATACAATCAAAACCACAGTGAGATATCACCTCACACCTGTCAGAATGGCTAAAATTAACAACTCAAGGAACAAAAGATGTTGGAAAGGAGGTTGAGAAGAGGAACCCTCTTACACTGTTGGTAAGAATGGAAACTGGTGCAACCATTCTGGAAAAAAGTATGAAGCTTCTTCAAAAAACTAAAAACAGAACTACCCTATGACTCAGCAACTGCACTACTAGGTATTTATCCAAAGGATACAAAAATGCTGATTTGAAGGATCACATGTACCCTAATGTCTACAGCAGAACTACCAATAATAGCCAAATTATGGAAAGAGCAAAAATATCCATTGACTCTTAAATGGATAAAGATGTGGCGTGCACACACACACACACACACACACAGAAATATTATTCAGTAATTAAAAGAATGAAATTTGCCATTTACAACAACATGGACAGAACTAGAATGTAGTATGCTAAGCAAAGTCAGTCAGTCAGAGAAAGATAAATAGGATTTCACTCACATGTGGAATTTAAGAAACAAAAGAGATGAACATGGGGAAGGGAAGGAAAAAATAAGATAAAAACAGAGAGGAAGACAAGCCATAAGAGACTCTTAAATACAAAGAACAAACTGAGGGTTGCTGGAGGAGGTGGGGTGGGAGGATGTGGCTAAATGGGTGATGGGCATTAAGGAGGCACTTGTTGATTTCAGCACTGGGTGTTATATGTAAGCAATGAATCACTAAATTCTGCTCCTGAAACCATTATTACACTATATTTAACTTTTTTTAAATACAATATTTAAAAAAAAAAAAAAACAGAAAAAAAACCTCAAGAAAGAGGAAAAAAAAGAACTCTGACCAATACGTACTCAGCTGAATAGGTCATATCAGTTAGTATCCAGTGATTGCTTTAATGAGAATGCAACATTTTTTAGTGAAAATTCTTCACATTGCACATCACCTATATCCACTTAAAAAATCCATATATTTCTTGTAAATGACCCTTTAACCCTAATGAAAAATACTTTGCCAAACTAAACCCATGTGAAATCTAATTTCACTTGAGTTTCTTATGAAATTAATTTTAATGCCTAATCATACAGTCTTCATGCTGACAAAATCCATACTGAAGTTAATGAGACAGATGCCTCCAAGGAGTATCTGAAATTTTTATTCTACTCAATCAGCAGTAGTTCAAAGATCTTGGTTTTAATGCGTTCTCCTCCACAAACCTTTATGAAAAAAGAAAAATCTCAAATATGTTAAAACTAAATCTATATGAAAGATTAGGTAAAAAGTTAATGTTAGGTTGCCAACATTAGAAAGGATTCCCTGACAAAACACTTATTTTTATTTTAATAAACAATTACCTTTAATTCAAACATTTCTGCGACCATATTGTTATGTTTCTCTCATCTCAAAAATGTTGAAGTCACACATCCTAATGTGTGACAAATTCTGTTTAAAAAAACAACAGAATGAAAAAAACACAACAGAATGGATTTAAAATATTTACTACAACTTTTTGGCAACTCATTATGTAACTGACTTTCATTGCCAAGGTCAGTGATTTTATTATCTTTTTTTGTGAAATCACAGGATCTCACTAAGATGTTTCAAAGATTAGCCACAATTTGTGATGTAGGCTATATTTTAAGTTTGCAAATATCATATAGGCTTTAACTAAAAAAAATACACAAACAGTGTATACATTGGAAGCAATATTTTATTTTATAACCAGGCCGTAGAATTAACCTCTCAGGCTATGTCTGCATTTGCATGTAAACTTGGTATAAATATACTATTAGTCTAAGATGCTTTTCTAAAAATTTTTTAATGTTTATTTACTTTTGAGACAGACAGAGAGAGAGAGAGAGAGAGAGAGAGAGAGAGAGAGAGAGAGAGAATGCATGGGAGAGGGACAGAGAGAAGAGAGAAACAGAGACATAGAATCCGAAGCAAACTCCAGGCTCTGAACTGTCAGCACAGAGCACGACGTGCGGCTTGAACCCACAAACCAGGAGATAATGACCTGAGCCAAAGTCGGAAGCTAAACCAACTGAGCCACCTAGGTGCCCCTAACATGCTTTTTAAAAATGAACAAATATATGTATCAGCTATGGTAAATACATTTGGGAGATGCTGTATTATTGCAGGTAAGAGTCTGAGATATCGGTTCAGTGCTTGTCATGGTTTAGCAAGTATGCTTTTATCACTCAATGGATACTCAATCAGGGCTTTTAAAATAACTTGAGGATGCAAAGTAGTAGAACCTGACTTTACATTCACAAAATTTTTGATCCTTTACATTTTAATATTTTACTTGTAAAATCATGCTATAGAAGAAATGCAGAAATCATAAAATAACAATCACCATCTGAACTCGTATCAAACAAACTTGAATCAGGAATGGGATTAAAGCAATCTGTCAAAAACTCTCACAGAATGTCCAAAGAATTGTGCTAGGACTTAATGTGCTTCTGTCCATGGGTTTGCAAAAAATAGTTTTATAATCTCTATAATTAAACCATCTTAAAACAAAACACAGTAAATTAAAAGATAAGACTTCATATCTACAAGAAAAAGTTACGGTTGAATGTGTAATTGAAATCTCTGTAATAAACAGAAGTTCAGATTCAAATGGCTTCCCTGGTCAGTTCTTAACCAACGTTAGGTGAGAAATAACACTCATTTTAAGCAAATTCTTTCTGAAAACTAAAGAGGAGAGATTATCTCCACCTCCTTTTAGCAGTCCCATGTCGCCCTAGCACAAAAGAGGGAGATGATGGGAAACTACATTTCAATAAGAACACAGATGCAAAAATGAAAACAAAAAAATTAGTAAACAATGCAAAAGTATTTGAAATGATAATGAAATATAATCATGTGGAATTTATCCCAAGAATGCAAAGTCTATTTAACATTTCTAAATGTCCATCAACAGATAAATGGATAAAAAAATGTGACATATACATATAAAGGAATATCATTCAGGCTTAAAAAATGAAGGAAATCCAGTCATTTGCAACAACATTGATGGATCTGCAGGACATTATGCTTAGTGAAATAAGCCAGACACAGAAAGACATATATTGTATGATCTCACTTACATGTGAAATCTAAAATAGTCAAACTCATAAAAGTAGAGAATAGAATGGTAGTTGCCAGGGGTTAGAGGGAGGGGAGAAATGAAGATGATGGTCAAAGGATATAAACTTTCAGTTATATAAGTAAGTTCTGGAGTATGCAGCATAGTGTCTACAGGTAACAATACTGCATTATATATGTAAAACTCATGAAAAGGACAGATCTTATATTAGGTGTTCCTATCTCACACACACACACACATACACACACACACGATAATAATAATGATGATGATAATACAAAAATGGAAGTGGAAGGAAATGTTGAGAGGCGATGGACATGTTGACAGCCTTGATGATGGTGGTGATTTCTTAAGAATATACTCATCCCCAAAGAGTATATATTAAATATGTGTACCTTTACACATATCAACCATACCTCAAATAAAGTGGTTCAAAAATTTTTAAAAATATCATTATCATTTACCAAATTGACAGAATAAAAATGATAAATATGATTTTATCAATAGTTGAAAAATAAAAAATCTGAACAAAATCCAAGTTCAATACCTGAAAAAAAAAAAAAAAGTCCTAGCAAACCAGGCATAAAATAGAAAATTTTCGGGGTGCCTAAGTGGCTCAGTCAATTAAGAGTCTGACTTCTGCTCAGGTCATGATCTCGCAGTCTGTGAGTTTGAGTCCTGCAACTGGCTCTGTGCTGACAGCTCAGAGCCCAGAGTCTGCTTCAGATTCTGTGTCTCCCTCTCTCTCTGCTCCTCCCCCTGCTCATGCTCAGTCTCTCTCCCTCTCTCTCAAAAATAAATAAACATTAACAAAATTAAACAGAAAGTTATCAATTTAATAAGCAGCATCCATGAAAATCCTGTAGCTAGTGGCATACTTAGTGGTAAAAAATACTTTTTCCCTAAGGTCAAAAATAAGACAAGGAAGTCTACTCTCACTACCTACTAACTCAGTGCTAAAATATAAACTTCATTACATAAGGAAATTTCTCAAGTCTGTGTCCTCAGCTTAGAATGACCCCTGGTTTATAGTAGTTAATTAATTTTCATGAAATAATGTAAAAACAAATATTATTAGTTTGACAAATACAGTAGATAGCAGAATGATGCAAAATACATAATTCGGAGGGTGGGAAGAAATAAAGATTAAATTTATTTAAAACAGTTATAATTCAGAAATATTTTGATTCTCTCCATGTGTTTGTTTCACATAATATATGTGTGATGATGAATATAAGATTAATTACCTTCTTAAACTATGTGATAAACAAAAGAATATAAATCTGTGCTTAAGTGATTTACTAACCTACTATTTATTAAGTAAGCACTGATGCCTGATAGCAATAGCAAGAAAACTCTAAAAAGAGAAGCTCGCATAAAAGCAGTTGTCAAAATACAGTCATGTCATCTTTGTTATACTGAGATGTACTAGCTGTCAAAGATTTCAACAGCTTTTAAATGAGTTTTACTTAATGCCATACTTATTTCAGTATTTAGACTCATGAGTAATCAAGTAGGTAATGTAGTTTGGGATTTCCATTTATTTATGTATTTATTTATTTTTACAGAAATATTGAAGTGAGTCGAAGTTCTATGATTAATATTTCAGATAAAAGAGTCAATCACGGTACCCTTTTGCCAACAAAGCTGAATGTCTATCTTATTAGATATGGTTACAGCATCATGCATGCATGGCTTACTGAGAGATTTAATTGTCTAAATGAGCCCAATGCAATATTGCAGAACAGTGAGTTACCATACTTTGGAGCAGATACAAATCTCAGCCTGTGAATCCAGATGGACAAGAAATGTTAAGTGTATTTTTCCATAAATTATATTAATGCCTATAACAAACTCCTATGAATTTCAGGGGTTCTGACCACCTCCCCAAAAGCTCCATTTAATTTGGGGAGAGAATTCTTATTACAAAATCAAGGGGATGCAGGTGTAGACATGTTGTTTTTGATTCTTCTTCCCAGTCACAAAGCTTCTTCTAGAATATTATTATTCAGGTCACATCTAGGCTGCCCCTCCCGTCTATGACAAGACCATTGCTTTGTAGTAATAGAATTTGAGAGGACTTTAAAAAGAACACTTGCAAGCCTTACAGCACATGTGCAAACTGAAGCCCAGGTCCCTGGGTTTGAATCTCAACCCTGCTGGTCACTAACTGTGTAATCTTGGGCACCCCAATTAGCATGTGTGTGTCTCAGCTTCCCCTGTGAAAAAAGGGGATAAAACTATGGATTGAAATCCTGTTATATTACAGTACATAGAATAGTTCCTGACACATAGTAGTCTATATGTTATAAGGTTAAATATTATTATTGTCATACTTTCTGTATGAATTGGCAACAAAATGAAGATAAAGGGGAATCAGAGATACAGATGCCCAAAAATCACTCTTATCAAGTGCCTTTTTGAGGAGATAAATAGATTTCCTAATAATGAATTCCAGACAGCCAGAAGCTGTACTGGAAAACCATCACTCCCAACCTCTACACATCGGGATCTACCACTGCAAAACTTAACAGCTTGGAAAAGTGCTGTAGAATATGGACTTCCTGGCAGCAGGAACAAGATGATTGGATACACAAGTAAAGCACCTCCTCCGAATTTATAAATGAAATTAAGCCACTCCTTCCCTCTAAGAGAACAGGAGTCTTACACACACATGGTGCCCCATGACAGGAGGAATATAAGTATTGCTCTGATAACTGCGTTTGGTTGTCAAAATGTAACACTTTTTTTTTTTCACAGTTCCGCTGTTTTAGGTACTTTCCCTGCATCTACAAAGAATGGCTGTGCTGGATAAATAAATGCCTGAAAATGAAAAACCTTTAGAGTTGCTGGTGGTTTTGATTTAAAAACAAGTGTACAGTTATTTTTTTTCTTTTGCCTAGGAATATCTAAATAGTATGCAAAGATAAATAATGTCTTTATAAAAATATAATTAAAAAGCAATGATTTCTTTGCTTTCTCTACCATTGCATTGAGTGACTGATTTAAGACACTCCAAACAGATATTTCTCTTAATCCCATATCGTCCAGGTTCCCTAGGACATTCTGGGTATTGCGTTTGTTTGAGTCTTTGTTTGCGCTCAAATCCCCCGACTGTCAGAGTGTTATATGATTCCCCACCCCAGGAACCTGCTGCAAAGTAGAGGAAGAGGAAGGGAGAATCATCAAGTTCTAAGATCTTCCTGTTCTCCTTGGACTCTGCCCATGCTTCAGGATACAGAACTGTAAACTGTTCTCAGAGAGAGACACACAGACTTTCACTATTCTTCCTTTTATTTTCTTTACAACACAGTGAGTCCAACCAATATAAAGCTCAAAGAGCAAGATATGACTTCTGGGAAATTGGAATCCAGGTACATTAGCTGGCAGAAAGGGACAATGGTGGGTAAGAGATTATAAGAAAATAATGGTTAATATTTCAAAATAATGTCCATCATTATTATGATGTCCATGTCATTACATGATTGTGATGAAACTGAATCATCTAGCTTGAGACCAATATGCAACAAAAGTATGACTTGTTTGAAATGGAAGCTGAAATGTTTGAATGAAATTTTTGAAAACCCTCATATTAAAAATATCTGAAAATAGAGGCATCTGGGTGGCTCATTCGGTAAAGCATCTGACTTCAGTTTCAGGTCATGATCTCAGGGCTTGTGAGTTCGAGCCCCACGTCGGGCTCTGTGATGGCAGCTCAGAGTCTGGAGCCTGCTTCTGATTCTGTGTCCCCCTCTCACCCTGCCCCTCACCTACTCATGCTCTGCCTTTTTCTCAAGAATGAAACATTAAAAAAATTAAAATAAATTAAAATGTTGGAACATAATCGTTCAATATAAAATCTCAGCTTAAAATGACTGAGGAAACTGATTATTGACTCTCTTCAACTTAATAATTTACCAAGTAAGAAATCTGTGTAGTCAGGAAATTTTGGTTTCAAAGTTAAATCCTATTTCAAGAATTGAGATCAGCTGATTTAAAACTACTCTGCCTTTTAGTGCAGCCTACTATAAAACAAAGGGTAAAAGCTATTAGTGCTTGCAACTATGTATCTGCATGAGTGTGTGTGTGTGTGTGTGTGCGCGCGCGCGCATGCGTGCGTGTATGCGTGCGTGTATGCGTGCGTGTGTTTTTTAATATATTTTTTTTTATTATTATTTTTTTTTATTACTAGGAGAGAGAGAGACAGCGTGAGCAGGGGAGGGTCAGAGAGAGAGGGAGTTGAAACAGGCTCCAGGCTCTGAGCTGGCAGTCAGCACAGAGCCCGACGCGGGGCTCGAACCCACGAACCGCGAGATCATGACCTAAGCGAAAGTCAGACGCCCAACCAACCAAGCCACCCAGGCGCCCCTGTTTTTTAATATTAATACTGCTTTAGAACACCTTGGGTGTCTCAGTTGGTTAAATTTGGGATTATCTTTTTATCTCTCTGCCCCTCCTCTGCTCCTTCTTGCCCACATGTGGACTTCTCTCTCACAATTAATTAAAGAAACATTTTTAAAGAGGCTCTTTTAGGTACATCGAGTTGGAAATTGAAGGGGATTCTGCAGAACCTCTTAGAGACTAAGGAATCAATTCATTTTAAAATGGAACACAGGGTAAACTTAAAATGGGAAACAATACTGCATTCTGTAAACACCAAAAGCTTGCAGCCACTCAGACTACTGAGGATTATATAAGAAAAGCAGCAATAAAAATAACTGGCATGTTTAAACTTTATTTCCTTTGCACCAGATAGTCATTAAAGTGTTGCATATATTAATTCTTAGAATTCTCCCAACAACTTGCTATTTTGAACTCAATTTTACAGAAGAGTAAATACCACTTAGAATACTTAAATAACTAAACCTCAGTCGCATACTGAGTGGAAGAGGTAGATTTTGGTGACAGACAGACAAACCGTATCACCCAGAATCTATGTTGCCAAAGATTCTAATAAATGCTGTATCGTGTCCCAACTCTTTTGTTGAGTGAGAATTCTGGCATTTTTGGAATATATTTCCTACTAAAAATTAAAAACAGACAAAATATCAATAGTTCCTTTAAGGCAAACAGAACATGGCTTATGGTCTTTGTATATACCCTTTTTAAAAATATTTTCACACACTTTAACACTCAGGAAACCATGTATACTAAACTCAAACACTAGAGATATTATTCCATAACATGGCTGAATCCCTTTTATTCATGTACTTTTCACACTTCAAATTATAAAATATGAATAGATATTTTGGGGAAAATAAGTTTGAAGATGAAGAAGGTGAACTCTAAAAAATTGTGTGGCTGCTTCTTGTTGCTTCCGTTTCAAAATCTCACAAAATAAATATTTACTCTAGAAAAATAGTAGTTCAAAAATCAAAGCTGGGATGGTTACAGCTCTGATATTCCAAGTGGAATTTTTTTTCAAGACACTAAATTCACCCATCTTCCGTGTCTGTATCACCTATTAGGGTGAGTGTATTTCCTATTGCTGCTCTAACAAACTGCCACAAATTAAGCAGCTTAAAAGCACCCAATTTTATTTGTTTTACAGTTCTGGAGGTCAGAAGTCTAAATCCAATGTATCAGCAGAACTGCATTCCTTCCAGAGGATTCAGGGGGAAATACATTTGCTTGCCTTTTCCAGTGGAGAGAAATTATCTCAATTCCTTAGATTGTGGTCACTTCCTCTGTCTTCAAAGCCAGCAGTATAGTATCTTCCAAACTATTTCTGCTTCTGTCATCACACTGCCTTTCTCTGTGATCCTGCTACATCCCTCTTATAAAGATACTTATCATCACACTGGTCCTACCTTGGATAACCTGGGATAGTCTCCCCATCTCAGTAGCTGAAATTTGATTACATCTGCAAAGTCCCTTACCACATAAGGTAACACATTCCCAGGTTCCAAGAAATAGGAGGTGGATATCTTTCTCAGTGAGTAAGAAAAAAAATTTTCCAGTGAGTATCATATGGGAGATATTTGCAATGAAGCTCGAAAAATTTTTAGTTGTTGACATTTCTGGACAGATACTTCTAATTAAGTTTTAGATCAGAGAATTTTCAACCCTGAAATGGCAATAGAGATGAAGTATCCAATTTTAAAGACAAACGCTGAAGCCTTTAGAAATAGTGTCCTTTCACATGTTGAATTGCTATCTTGTGTCTCAGATCCAAATCTTGGTCTTCTGATTCTTGGCTATTCAATTGCTCTTGCTTATTACTCTAAAGGAAAATGTTCATCATGGACATTTTGACCCCTATATTTTCTTTTCACTAATAATAAAAATAATAAAAGGGTAATTCACAGATGGACCAATAATAGGCATATTTTGGATAAATGTAAAGTTACTGTTAGAATAAATTCTTTTGCAGGTGTCTGGGTAAGAATCTGATCATATCACTGAATTCTGGCAAAGTAACTCATATACAGGCAGTTTTGAAATGGAAAATAATAAGAGGAACTTATTCGCTTTCATCTCTCTATCATTCTGTGTATATCAGCTCCTGGGACATTTTTCAGTCCTTCCTAGTTCTTTGAAGTCTGTAATTGCTATGGAAACTGCAAAGATTTTTCTTATAACTAAAAACAAAAACTTTAACGTGTGGTTCCTAAATAAGAATTTAATAATTATTGCAATGATTAAATATGTCTTTGCAGAAATTTATGAAGTGATTTCTAAAGAATGTCTAAATGATTACTCAATAATTTTATTTTTCAAATAATTAGTATAAAATTTTTATAAGCAACTACAGCATAACATCAGTAATACATTTTGAATCTTTGGTTCTTCACTGAAAGATGTGAAATCAATTATATCCTTTTACTGAAAGCAAAAGAGCTTTTGCATTCTTCCACATTCATATTATTAAATAAACTCATGATATATGTATACCATATAATTTCCCTTTACAGATAATATATTTACTGTAGAAAATGTAATTATACAACATCATTAGAACAAAATATTTCTTTAATTCTAATTATATACATCTTTCCTTGGGACTAGAAGCTTTGAATTTAACATGGATTATGATGAAAACTGACCTATAAAATTAATAACCTGTATATCTTTTAAGGTGCTAGTTGTGATGAAATTTTTATATGCTAGAGCAAGAAATAGTAATAATGAAGGTCACTGTTATTATAACATTAGGATTATGTGATCAGTAATATGAATATTTAAAGCATATATATTCTCTTAAGTTCTTTAAGTCCAATGTTTTCATTGCGATAGTATCAATTCAATAATGAGTGTTATCCTTTCAACCTACAGACATGGAAACAGGTTCAAAATAGTACAATTTTTCTAAGTCCAAGTCAGATTTTCAAGAGGTAGGAAGCAATCTAAATCCACGTTTAAGAAAATATGATTGTTGAGGTGCCTGGGTGACTCAGTCAGTTAAGCATCCAACTTCAGCTCAGGTAATGATCTCATGGTTTGTGGGTTCAAGCCCCGCGTCAGTCTCTGCTGTCATCTCAGAGCCTGGCGCCTGCTTCAGATTCTGTCTCCCTCCCTCTCTCTCTGCCCCTCCTCCTCTCACTCTGTCTCTCTCTGTCTCTCAAAAATGCATAAATGTTAAAAACACTTTAAAGGAAAGATGACTTTTAGTAATTAAAAATGGGACTGAAAGACTTCCTCAGTCTTAGATGAATCTTTTAGTCTTAGCTTTCTTATCCATACATGAGGATTAAAAATACTTCCCTGTCTTATCTGCCAATCATTAAAAGGAGATATAATGATCATAAATGTAAAATCACACTGAGATGTCAATGAGACTGTTACATTTTCCTGAAATGAACACATGAAAAGCTTTAGGATTTTGAAAATAAGTATTTTTATAAAAGCTATGTGAATTTCATGTAAATTGTATTTTTTATTTTTTGAATTATTATATTAATAAATCATGAATGTTAAGGTAATTCCTAATATATTACAACATGTTAAATTCCACATCTTCCTATAGATATCTGTTTTTTCTTCACTTGCTGATGAACAAGATGTTTTTAAAAGCACGGATTCCTGATTAATGCTCTTGTTAATAAACTAATCTAAATGCATGCTTCCGGGCATCTCCTAAAGAAAAGAAGGTTTTGAGAAAGCCAGCCCAAGAAGAAAACTAGTTTATGAATAATGCATGTATTTGTTCACTTTTATCTCCCTGCCTTTTGCTTGTAATGATATGTTTTGATAGCTGTAAATAGCAGGGATTTGTGGATGAAAGATACTGCCTACCTGAAGGTATTTTACCATTCTAGAGATTTGACATACCATTAAATCACCCCAATAGCAAAATCAGTAAATGCTGTTTAACCTTAAGCTGTGAAATGGTAATAATTACACAGTAGTTCTACCATAGATGATAAACATTTTGCAAAATTGTACTTGCATTAATAACTTTAGTCCAGAACATGTTCCAGTGAGATGTGTGGGGTTTACAGGAAACAGATGTTAGAGACACATTACCTCTTAATGAAGGGCATAGCATTTGCCACAATATATATACTTGGTGTTGTGAGCCTTGCAAGGATTCAGACAATTTTTATGTTGTAGTTTGTCTAATAGCTTTCAAATTTGACCAATTCCTTCCCCTTAGAACTAATAATTTTCATCAGGTGAGATCCTGGCAATGTACTAGACATTTTGTATTAGTGCTATGGTTATATAAAAACCATACTGTTCCAAAAACACTACAGAATAATGATCATGATGATCAATAGTACACTTAATACCATCTATTCATATAGATTTATTAAGGTCTATTCAAAAACCAGTTCATTTTAGTTTAAAAACAATATTTTACTGCCATCAATTAACCATAGAATCTGGTCAGGTCTAAAAGAATTAAGCCATTTTTTTTTCCAAAATCAAAAAACATGTTAGTGCCAAGGCTATGCCTAGACTCACCCTTCTTGTATTTGTCATCCACTCACTTTGTACTCTCTATATTAGTTATCTACTGCTGTGTAACACATGATCAGAAAAGTTACTATCTCACTATGGATCAGGATGCCAGGCACAGCATAGTTGAGTCCTCTGGCTCAAGATTTCCCACATGTCTGCGATCAAGGTGTCAGCTGTCCCATCTCAAGTCATGCCTAAGGAAGAGTCTGCTTCTAAGCTGATGTGGCTGTGGCCAGAATCCAGTTCCTTATAGAATTATAGAACCGACAACCTTAGCTACTTGCTAATTGTTAGCTAGCGACCACTCTTGTTTCCCCGTCACATGAACTTCTATATACACCAGCCCAGAGCACAGCAGTTTGTTTCAACAAAGCTGACATACGAGATAATAGCAAAACCATGTTATAAGCCTCTACAACAATAATAGAAGTGATAGCTTATCACCTTTGTTGTATTCTTTTGGTTAGTAGCAATTTACAGGTCCTGCCAACACATAAGAAGGGAAATCACAAGATTTGAGTGAAGCAGAGATAATTGGGGGTAACCTTTAGAGTTTGTGTACCACATTCTCCTTACAAAGTCTTTGGGAAATGACACCTCTTCACCTTAGTATCTGGCATTATCCTGGGTTTTCACTGCCCCATGGGTCAACCATCCAAAGACTGACAGACACTTCCACTCATTTTACCTACTTCTGAGATCAAATCCTACGTAGGCTTTGCCATTACTCATAATTAAACAACCCTCCACTTCACTTCAGACTTAGGTTCTCCATTTCCATCAATCAAGTTTAAGCTCCTGGATAGTATTTTCAAGGAAGATTTTTATGCCCATCATATTACTGGTAGTGCAGGACCCATGTCAAATGCTTTCACATGAAGGCTGTGAAACTTGTCAACATTTCACTTACCACTGGGGCACGTGTCTGGCTCAGTTTGGTAGACCATGCAACTCTTGATCCCAGGGTCATGAGTTCAAGTCTGACAGGGAAGAGATTACATTAAAAATTTTTTTCTTCCCATATTTAAAATTTTAATTTATTCCAGTTTTTTAAAATACTATGTCTTTGTATTTTAGGTTATAATTCTTATGATGATACTGTATCCCCCACTGCTAGCGTAGGGCTTGCCATGAACTGAGATGCAATGTTGTTAATTAAATATTTTAAAATTTTATTTATTTATTTTCAGAGAGAGAGTGCACAAGCAGGGGAGAGGCAGAGGGAGGAGAGAGAATCCCAAGAAGGCTCCATCCTGTCAGTGCTGAGCCCCTTGTGGGGCTCAATCTAATGAACTGCAAGATCATGACCTGAGCCAAAATTAAGAGCCAGATGTTTAACTGACTGAGTCACTCAGGAGCCCCTATGAAGGAATGATTCATAGTTAGAACTAAAATTTATCATTGATCTACTCTATCTGTTTCATTCTTATTCACCTCCAAGCCCTTGAAATAAATCTTACAAACTCGATATGTAGACTTCCTTATTATCATCAATTCTGCTTTTTTTCTATTTTTTCCACATGTACTGCTTTTCATAAGCTAAGATTATTTTCCAAGGTCTAAGTGAAAGATGCTACTCAGAAGAAATATTCTAAACTTTGAAAGATTGCTCTGTCATTAAGTAAACTATTTAAAGATATTGTGGTTTTTATGTCAATTTAAACTTAAATCATTTAACAATAAAAATGTTTTTTCTTAAAATAGGCAATAAAGAAAAATTATTCAGTAATCTTTAGCAAAAATAGGAGCTTATTATGTGCAAATTACACACTTAGTAGAGAGGTTTAGGCAGAAGTGTTGACATAGAAACAAGACAAAATAGGAATAACTTAAAGCTATCCTGGTAACCTGGTAACCATATATTGAATGGAATTCTAAGGTCATAGGACAGGAAAAGAAACCAAACTATCAGGTAGTAACAATTTCTCTCATTTACTTTCAATATACATTAGAAGAAGTTTAACATTAAACTGGTCTGGTAAAACCATTCTTTCTAAACATAGACAAAAATATTGATTAAAAAGTTAGGAAATAAAGAAAGGTCTAGCTATTGAGGGACAAAGAATTTAAGTTACTCATTGACAAGTTCTGGACACAAATATTGTAAAAGATATCACAACATCTCATAAACATTAAGATTCTTAAAGTTTAGGGTCTAAGGAGAGATTTTAAGAGTTCAATCCCCTCCTGAAACTTTATGCCAGCAGACACTTATTTTATTTCAGAAGATATATTTGCATTTTTCTCAGATCCACAAATAAATTCTTGATCAAAGTAATCCCTTGACTAAAACAGAAAAGTTGAGAACTCTGTATTAAATGCTCAAATCTCCCCCAGCCCTATCCATCAGGTCTATAATGCAGGCAGACCTAGGCAACACCTAAGAGGCAATTATTGAAATCTGAGTTACAGAGGGCATAGACTTTACCATCACAATCTTAGTTACTCTTGCCCAGTAAATAAAACAAATATATTTTTTTTTCTGCTGCTCTAAGAGGAAGTAAAAGATTTTAAAAAACCATATTAGGACTCTGTAATACCTTTATTTTGACAACATTGCTTTAGGACCTGAACAGATTTTTGTTCAGGACCCAAACACCTCAGTATACCACTCTTTGGACTGACTTCCTCAAAATTTTCAGAGTCCCCCTCTAGTGCCCGAGATGGACTGGGGTGGCTCTGCTATTTAAGTTAGAAAATACAAGTCCAGACCAGTGCTACATGGCCCCAGTTGCTGTGTCACTCTTTGAGAACTCCTTCGAAGTCTCTTCATCCCCCAATTCCACATGTAGAGTTGATGAGAAGCTCTAACAAGCTCTAGGACTCACACTTATGAGATCACGCTGAAACCCCAAGCCATGCTCAGTTCCAAGAGAGTGGCCCGGCAAACGAAAGAGTTCCTCTGATGTACGTGGTAATTCTGTGTGTGAGACTGCACAAAATTGAGCTGCCAGATGGTGCTGTCATGCTGATTTTGGCTGACTCTCACATGCCATATATATATATATATATATATATATATATATGTATATGGTGCTAGAAACTATCCACTGCACCACAGACTTGAGCTGGAAGATCTAAGTATCAGTCTTTGCTGATTGATTGACTCAATGTTGTCAATGTTGCTAGTGCAGTACCCACTTTGGTCTACAGCACTGAAGGGTAGTAGGAGGAGTAGTATGAGCCTTAGGAGGTCTTTGACCTCTGTGTCTTTGCTCTGGCCAGAGGACAGTCATCACATTCCTGAAGGCTCCAGGAGACATGTCACTCAGGCTGTCCTCCAATAGTCACCATGCCTACCTCTTATGAACATTTCAGAGGGTTCCAAGTGATGTTTTCAAACTGATATAAAACATTGTAGTCTGCTAGGTGAATTTCAGGCCAAGTCAGATGAGGGAGGGATAGCCTTGGTATAAATGTTAACTGTTCTCCTTCTGCCCACAGTCACTAAACTGTCCTGCCACATGATGGTGGTATTGGAAAGACTAGTGTATGATTAATACTGGAAAAGTTCACATTCTAGGCATCAGTGGTAAGGGTCTAAAGTGTCCTATAAAACATGAAGGTGGAACATGTGTTGTTTTGTGTTTATGTTGTAAAATTGCAAGTGGTAGAAACAAAATGACCAGAAAGCAAACTACTGCTTTCATTTTTCTGTATGTTCTGCATAAGACTTGCACTTCCGGTCATTACCAAAATAGTGAAAAGAACAACCTTTGATAGAATCATTAGAAGTCTGTATTCTCGAGTACCAGTAGGGATGATACAGCATCATTCCATGAATAATAGCATAACCAGCAGTAAGTAAGTATTATTAAGGAACAAAAGAAGATCTGTAGTCATTATTTACATATTGTTTTAATAATCAGTATTAATTTATTAGTCATTATTAAGAAGAACAGGTTGCTAAAGAGATATTACACAAAAATAACAGAAATGCTACCTTTTTTTCTTATATCTTGAGAGAAATGAAATTTGCCAAGAATAGTACATTTGGCAATAAAAAACTTGGAAGAGATGAATACTGGACCCCAAGGGGGAAAGATATGATGTGGAAACTACAAAAAATCTTAATGTGTCTTGATGGGAAAATATGTGAATTTACATATATATTTACATAAATTTACATAAATGTGTAAATAATATTTATCTACCAATTATTCTAAATCTTCATAAAGAAATTGTTATACATCATATGGGGCCATGAATTTTGGATTTGTTTTTAAATAGCAGCTTTACTGAGATATAATACATATAGCAATTCACTTTTAAACTAAACAACTCAGAGGTTTTTTAATACACTCACAGACTTGGGGAACCAAAACCATTTTATAACCGAAGAAAATTTTAATAACCTCAAAAAGAAACTCATTCCCATTAGCAGTCACTTCTGTCACTTCCAGACCCTGGCAACCATGAATATTCTTCCTGTTGCTATGGATCTTCTTATTGTGGACATTCAATGTAAATGGAATTAAACAATATGTGAGCTTTGTGACTGACTCCTTTCACTTATAACAATACTTTTAAAATTCATCCACTTTGCAGCATACATCAGTATTTCACCTTTTCCTTACCATCAAAAAAATTCTTTGTATGACTATATCACATTTTGCACATTCATTCATCAGTTGGTGGATATGTGGGTTATTGCCACCTTTTTGGCTATTGTGAATAATGTGGCTATTCTTCTACATGTTTTTGTGTGGGAATTAAGTTTTCAAATTCTCAAGGGTTTAGAAAGGAATGCAATATCTGGGTAAATATATGTTTAGTGTTTTGATAAACAGCCAAATTGATTTCCAAAATGGCTGCACTATTTTACAAACCCATGGGCAATGTACGAGTGGTCTTATTTCTCAATATCCTCACTACAATTTGTTATTGTCTTTTTTTTTTTTCTATTAGACACTCCACAATGGGTGTGAAGTAGTAGCTTATTGTGATTTTGATTTACATCTTCCTACTCATAAATTATGTGAAGCATCTTTCTGTGTATTTTGTAGGAACTTTTATATCTTCTTTGGAAAAATGTTTATTCAAATCCTTTATTTTTTGAATTAAGTAATTTATATTTATTTTTGAGTTGTAATATTTTAAATAGAGATTGGATACTAGACTCTTGTTAGATATATGATTTGCAAACATTTTCTCACATTTTTTTAGGTTGTCTTTTCATTTCCCTGGTGATGTCTTTTAAAGCACTAAAGTTTTAAATGTTGACAAAGTTCAATGTGTCTAAGAGTCCTTCTTTTGTCACCTGTGATTTTGGTGTCACTGTTAAGAAACTAGTGCCAAATTCAAGATGTAAAGCTATATCTTCTCCTAACAGTTTTATAGGTATAGCTCTTACATTTAGGTCTATGATTTATTTTAACTTTTGTATTAGGTGTAAGGTAGGGAATACAACTTAACTTTTTCTGCATGTGGTTTATTTTTATTTTTGCTTCTGGTTTTAGAGAGAGAGAGAAGGAGTAGGGGAGAGGGGAAGAGGGAGAGAAAAAGAGAATATCAAGCAGGGTTTAATCCCACAACCCTGGGATCATGACCTGAGACAAAATCAAGAATTGGACGCTCAACTGACTGAGTCACTCAGGAGCCTCCCCAAGTTGTGTTCTCTTGGGGATTTTGAGATCTATATTAAGTGGTATTGGTTAGTCCTTCTCTTGTGAGGTTTCTGTCAGGTTTTGGCATCCAATAATGCCTATATGATCAAAGCTTTAGGAAAGTGGTCCTGTCTCATCTCATTTTTTGAAAAAATGTGTGAGATACTGTTGCTAATTAATTTTTTATATTTTTGCCAAAATTCACCACTGAAGCTATCAGACTCCTGGATTTTCTTTGCCATATTTTTTATTACTAACTCAATCTCTTTACCTGTGATAGGCCTGTTCAGATTTTATTTCTTCTTGAGTCAGTTTTATAATTTGTGTGTTTTTAGGATCTTTGTCCATTTCATCTAGGTTATCTAATTGTTAGCATATAATTGTTCACAGTGTACTCATAATCTTTTTTTTTCTTATAAATAGTAATGTCACTACAGTTATTCATGAGTTTATCAATCTGAGTTGTATTTCTCTTTCTTTTGACCAGTCTAGCTAGAGCTTGGCAATTTTGGTTAACCACTTCACACAACTAAAATTTGGTTTTGGTAATTTTCTCTATTATTTTTCTTTTTTTTAAATATTTTTTTATTTATTTCTAGGAGAGAGAGAGAGAGAGAGAGAGAGAGACAGCGTGAGCAGGGGGGGGTCAGAGAGAGAGGGAGTCACACACTCTGAAACAGGCTCCAGGCTCCAAGCTGGCAGTCAGCACAGAGCCCGACGCGGGGCTCGAACCCAGAAACCACGAGATCATGACCTAAGCGAAAGTCGGACGCTTAACCGACTAAGCCACCCAGGTACCCCTCTCTATTATTTTTCTATTCTCTTTCATTTACTTATCCTCTAATTTTTATTGTTTTTTTCTTTCTCCTTGCTGTACAATTTGCCCTTAATTTTCTAGTTTCTTAAGATAGAAGTTTAGGTTATTGATTTGCTACCAATTACCATTTTAATATATATGTTCACAGCTATAAAATTTCCTCAATTTTATTTATTTTTAAATTTTATTTATTTTTGCTTCATCCACTATACTTGGAATATTGTGTGGTATTTTTCCTTCAATTCTCCCAAAATATTTTCTTATTTCCATTGATTTTCTCTGTTACTCATTGGTTGAGTGTTTTATGTAATTCCCACAAATTGTTTAATTTATCAAAATTCTTGCTGTTGTTGATTTCTAATTTCATCACACTGTAATCGGAGAACATAATTTGAGGGATTTTCAATACTTTTAAGCTCCTTGAGACTTGCTTTACAGCATAACTTATGATCTACCTGAAGAGTAATGCCCTTGATAAATATGACACATGATCTACCTGGAGAATAATAAACTTGAGAAGAATGTACTGTGACTGAGTGAAGTGCTATAAATGCCTATTAAGTCTAATTTGTTTATAATGTTGTTAACTCTTTTATGTCATTTTTAATCTTCCACCTAGTTGTTGTAGTTTATTAGTTTAGTTTATTTTTCCTACAATTCTATCAGATATTTGCTTCAGGTAGTTTGGAGCTCTGTGGTTAGATGCTTACATGTTTTGTTATAGTTACATGATGAATTACACTTTTATCACTATACAATGCCTTTGCCTTTAAGAACAATTTTTCTCTTAAAGCATATATTGTCTGATATTAGCATAGCCACTCCAGCTTTCTTTTGGCTGTTTTGTAAAGTATACAATTTTATATTCTTTTACATTCTAACTGCTGGTTATTTGAATCAGAAATGTGAATTCCCTTAGGATTATAAAAAACATCTTAATTTATGACAATATAGTAAAGATTATTGCTAAATTACTTTTAATTGTATATAAAAGTTTGCTACTATACAGGATACTTCCATTACCCTCCTTTGTGCTATTATTGTCATATAAATTATACCTTTACATGCTATGAGTCCATAAACAGTTGTCATATTAATTTTTGTCATATAATTACATCTTTATATGCCATAAGTTCATAAATACAGTTTTAGAATGACTTTATTAGTTTAGTAGTTTTAAAAATCATATAGAATAAAAGAATTAAAAAAAAAGTATACTTATATGGTTTAAATAATATTTACCCATGTAGTTTTCTTTCCTGTTCTTTATTTCTTCATGTGGATTCCAGTTGCTGCCTAGTTTTCTTTCATTTCAAAGTGAATGGTTCCCATTAGTAAGTTTTTACAGTGTAGATCTGATAGAGGCTTTTCTCAGGTTTTGTTTATGTGAAAATGTTCAAATTTATCCTTCATTTTGAGGTAGAGTTTTGCTGGATATAAAATCTTTGGTAACAGTCTTTCTTTTAGCAATACTTTTTAATGTTTATTTCTTTATTTTGAGAGAGAGAGAGCACATGCGTGCAAGCTCATGCCTGTGCACGTCTATGAGTGGAAGAGGGGCACAGAGAGAGAAAATCCCAAGTAGACTCCATGTGCGACACAGAGCCCAACTCAGGGCTCGATCCCATAACCACCTGAGGCAAAAACAAGAGTCATACTCTTAACTGACTGAGCCACTCAGGCATCCCATCTTTTAGCACTTTTAATAACTGATTTCATTGTTTTCAGGCTTACAGGGTTTCTAATGAGGTATCATTTGTTAACCTACTAAAGATGACTTGTTCATTATGGATCTCTTATTGTAGCTGTAAAAGATCTGTTCTTGGCTTTTAATAGTTTATGATATATCTAGGTGTTAAATTCTTTGAGTTTAGGGGCACCTGGGTGGCTCAGTCAGTTAAGCATCCAACTCTTACTTTCAGTTCATGATCTTATGATTTGTAGAGTTCAAGCCTTACATCAGGCTCCACACTGATGGTACAGAGCATGCTTCAGATTCTCTGTCTCTCCCTCTCTCTTTGTCCCTCCCCTGCTCTCTCTCAAAATAAATAAACTTAAAAAATAATTCTTTTGAGTTTATACCAGTGGGAATTTGTTAGACTTCTTGGATATGTAAATTCTTATCTTTCATCAAATCAAGAAAGTTCAGCCAGTCTTTCTTCAAATATGTCTGTACATTTTTTTAATCTCTCCTTTCTTTCTGAAATTACCATTATTATTACCACGTGTATTGTCAAACTTGATGCTGTAACTATACAAGTTTCTGAGGCTCTGTTTCTTCATTCTTTATTCCTTCTGTTTCTCGACCTGGATAAGATTAATGGACTATCTTCAAGTTACTTGATTCTTTGACAGTTGAATTATGATGCAGAGTCCTTCTAGTAAACTTTTTATTTTGGATAGTGTATATTCAATTGTCCCCTACCAGAAGTTTGATATTATTGATGTTTGTTGTGGTGGTGGTTGTTTGTCAATACTACCCTGTATGAATTTTCTAAAACCTGTATTCTTTGTCATTTGTAGTCACAAAAGATTCTACTCAATTGGCTTCGTTAGGGTAATTGTGCATATTTAGTTTTGCTGCATGTATATGAAAATAATTAAGTTATTCATCATTCATAACTCTTACTAGTCAATATTTATGGTTATTTATTGGAGATATTTTGCTTTGAACTAACTTCCTTTTTCCCCCTAATATTTTTACTATTTGCAATGACAATTTTTCCCAGCTTAAATTAGATATAATTGACATATGACATTGTATAAATTTAAAGTGTACAGGCACAGCTAGGTGGCTCAGTAGGTTAAGCCTCCAACTTCAGCACAGGTCATGATCTCATGGCTCATGAGTTTGAGTCCCACATTGGCCCCTATACGGATAGCTTGGAGCCTGGAGCCTGCTTCAGATTCTTTGTCTCCCTCTCTCTCTGCCCCTCCCTAGCTCACACTCTGTCTGTCTCTTTCTCTCAAAAATAAACAAACATTAAAATATTAGGTGTACAATGTGTTGACTTGATATATTTATATATTGCACAATGATTACCACCATAGTGTTAGCTAACATGTCCATCATGCCACATATTTACCTTGTGTGTGTGTGTGTGTGTGTGTGTGGTGACAATGTTTAAGATCTACTCTCTTAACAATTTTAAAGTATATAACACAGTATTATTAACTATTATCACCATGCTGTACATTAGATACTCATAACTAACTGGAAGTTTGAACCCTTTGCCTAACATATCCCTATTTCCCCCACCTCAGACCTTAGTAACCATCGTTCTAGTGTACTGATGATTTGTAATGCATACTGTTTGTATGTCCTAGCCATCAAAGAGAAAATGGTAAATAAAGTAGGTTTAGGTAGACTTACCTTAAGGGCTATCTGGTAACAGATGGTAAATAAGAAACTAGTATATAATGTAATGAGTATTATGAAAGCAAAATGTAGGACCCTAAACTATTACAATTAAACTTTTAATTTGACATTCAATAAAAATTCTCCTTTAGATTCAGATTTTTGTCAATATGAAATATAATGTATACATTATCAAAATAGGAATTGCATTCAGTTTTTAAACTAGTTCACTCATATTCAATTCCAAACTAACTGCAACTTTCTTGTTTTTCAAGTTTGATAACACATTTCCTAATTAGTACCTTTAGTTAATTATGCACTCTATCTTTCAAGCAAGTGTAGGTAATTCAGTTCCTACTGAAAGTAGTCAATGTAAAATAGACCATTGACTTGTCTCATTTCTCATGATAAATTTTACTCTATTTTATTTTCTTTTTAAATGATCAACCTTCACCACTGAACTTGTCCAAAACATTTATTTTCCTCCAGAGACACTTTTACCTTGTTTTAGTATAATCAAGGTAAAACCATTTTTTTCACCAGAGAACTAATAATTTTCTTATATTCTTAAGTCATCAAAAGCACTCTTAAAATTCCACATACTTTAAAAATTGTTATTTCATGAAAAAATACTGTAAGTGCACAATTCAGTTATTTTCATAAATTTAATAAATCTGTGTAACCAGCACCAATAATGAGAATAATCTATGCTAGTACTAGAACACCCCTTCTTTGTACTACTTTCCATCGATGAACCTCCAATCACTCATACCAAGGGAAATTGCTTTCCTGACTTCTAAAATCATCTATTAGTCATTCCTTGTTCTGTAATTTATTTGGATGAATTATATACTATGTACTTCTTTGAGTCAGGTTTCCTTCACCCAACATATTAGTGAGATTCATCTACGTAGTATATTGATTCTTATTGCTATACGGAATTCCATTTATGAATATACTATGAGTTATCTATCCATTCTGTTGATGGTCATTTGATTATTTGCACTTTGGTACAGTTCTGCTTAAGAACACAAAGCATAACTTTTGTTAAACATAGGTAAGCGATTATATATTTTAATGCACAAAACACAGAATTAAAAGAATGCCATGTATTATTTAAAGAAGTATAAGTGTTATTCAAAAGAGTAACAGCCAATGATGCTAAATGAGTTATCCATGTAACTAAACTCTCCATAGGAACCTTTGGCATCAGTTTTAATGGTCTGCATCATTGAGAACACAAATATAGTCTCTTCTCACTAATGAAGAATTAAATTTAAACACATTTCACATTCTTTTCTGAAAGTATTTTTACCTCATTTAATAGACATAAATCCACATGCCTGGATTAGAAATAACTAGTCTAATAAAAATTAAAGAAACACAAAGAAAAGGTGTGCCTAGGTGGCTCAATCAGTTGAGCGTCAGACTTTGGCTTAGGTCATGATCTCACAGTTCATGAGTTCGAGCCGCATATCAGGCTCTCAGCTGTCAGCATAGAGCTCACTTCAGATCCTCTGTCTTCCCCTTTTTCTTCCCCTCCCCTGCTCTTTCAAAAATAAACAAATGTTAAAAATAGAAAATAAAAATAAGGAAAGGACCTGCTATAAAAATATGCTGACAATTAGATGGATGGAAAAAGTTTTGCATTGCAGAGAAGATTAAACTCATAACTGATAAAATCAGCAAATATGCACACATACTATGTTTTAAAGAAGCAAGTCACTAGTTGTGGATATCTGGCATATTCATACCCTGAACTCTTTAGCCAGTTAGTCTTTCTGCAAAAGTCAGAGGATCTGGCATATGGGATGCCTCAGGGTGAGAGAACACATCTAGAAAGTGAGGACTTTCTCTTATTCTGTAGTTATAACTTAGTCTAACCGGACATTTCTACTGGGTTCCACTGGCCATCTTGTGAGGGTCTTGTTATTAGATTTCTAATTTCCTAAACACTTATCTGAGTTCCTCCTATGACAACACTGATAATAATAAAACACACACACACACACACACACACACACACACACATGCCAGGGAATATTGCAAAATCTTCTCATGTAATAATTAATTTAATCCTTCTAAGAAGTGCACAAACACAGAACACAGAAATTTGCCTATGGTCATATAGCTACTCATGGTAACACTCAAATCCCAAACTACACAGTCCGTTCTCTTAGTCGTCCTATACCAGGTGTGAGACTGGGCCACTACTCTCCTGACCTTAAGAACTACATTACGCCTAGGCTCGGGAGGCAGCCAAGTATTTGAAGCAATGCATTTCTTTCGGTCTCACTATCTGTGCTGAAATTCTAGCTCTCATAACCTATTGGAAAACGAATAGTAAGGATCCTGGTTCCTTCATGGGAAATTATGAGAAGCAATGCTTTGCACAACTCATTTTTCTGTCCTTTTGCTTACAGGAAGCATGATATTCAAATTCTGGTTCTTTCCCTTGCTACTGGTATGCCGTTGATCAAGGGGTTTTGTCTATCTGTCCCTCACATTTCACCAGTGAAGAGAGGAAAACAAACCTGCTCATCAGAGTTTCAGGGCAAATTAGATGGCATGGTTTATATAAAACATGATTCTTAAAAATAAGTAGGTTTCCCTGACCATGTCCTGCACTCTTTAATATGAAATATAAATAAAAACATTCAAACATTTGTTCCACATTGTCTCTCATACATGGGCTACTGCTAAGTAAAAGTTTTGTTGACCGGTATTTATATTAATGTTTTCAGAACACTTTGCAAATTAATTAGCGGACAGCTACAGTCAAAATAATATTTCCACTCTCATTTTTCCTCTGAATGTTTTTCTCTGCCAGTCGGGAGTGTACATAGATCATTAAATCCTATCACAGCCTGATTCTTCCTCACCTTTGAAGTTGGCATCTGAGGTTTCTTCTGGAGATAAGGATTCTTCAAAGGGCAGTTTTATGACTCTGTCTTGGGTGAGCAAGGATTAGGGAGATCATCAAAGGTCAGGCCTAAAGCTGTGCTGAATTACTTTTCCAGACACTGAGAACACAAGCAAAAAAGTTCTTACCAATGTGCCTGTGGAATCAGACTTCCTGCAAGAGAGACTACCCCCTCTGCCTTTTGACTGACCACATCTCAGCCCATTTCACAACTGAGTGAGAGTCTGTTTGCTGCTTTAAAAAAGATACTGTGCCCGTCCTTTGTCTTGGTCATGAGACAAGCCACATTGTCTCCAAAATTCCATGAAGGAGATTGGGATGTGGACTCAGTTGACTCTTGGGCACCTTAGGGTGAGCAGCTGCATTTCCATTGGGCCCTAACTCATTTTCACTCATTTTCCTGTCATGTGACCACTTGTTGGGAATGAGCAACGGCTTGGCATAAACCCCAAGGCACTTAGTGCTTATTTTTCTAACATTTCTAAACTCATCTACTCAATATACTTCCCAAACACATATAATAAGTTAATTAAAAAGACTTTCACACCCATATATATTTTGGCACCAGTCTTAAAAAAATTCATGGAAAATCACAATTGAAAGCCTAGAATTTTCTTCTTTCTCTTTCATGGTTTCCCCTTCCAGCTGGGAGATCTGTATGTGTACCCCTGCCTGGAACACACTTACTGCAATAGGAGAGGAGAAACCAGCTGTGAAAGATATTCTCCAGCAGGAAGTTCTGCACTACTTGGGGAAGGCTGTCTCAGAGGAAAGCGTCAACAGCTGCAGACTGTCATATAAATGGCTTCCAATCAGTTAAGCAACTTTGAAGAGGCAAAATTCTGTTGTCCAATTATATTTGTCTCTAACTCTGACTGCAGGACTGCTATTCATTACAGAGCTACCTAGCAGGTGCTTACTAAGTCACAGTTCTTTGTATTAATCTAGACAAAAGGCCATTATGAACTGTAACTTTAGTTTTGGGAGAAAATACAAAGGATTTGATTGGATGAAGAGATGCTCTCATGTTTTCCTTTCTTCTGCTTTTAAACTTGAGTTCCTTTCATATACTCTGAGATTTGGGGGTAACAGAGAAAAGGAGATAAGCAGTCTCTTTTTTGACATAAATAGACGTCACAATTTTAAAAAGAGGAAAGAATTTGTATCCCAGTAAAGGTAAAGTATGAATCATTAGAACTGCCATCCCATAGTACACCAAAAGGTGTTAGGAAGGATAATAATATAGTTATTCTTTATCTAAAATCCTAGTCATTATCAGATCACAGGAGGGATACTGGGATTTTTACAGATTATTTTGCACATGTTACCTCATTCAATTATTCCCATGCTGCTAGGGATTTTATTCTCTTATAATAAATGTGAATAGCAGGCCCAGAGAAGTGAAAGAGATTATTAAAGTTCAGCTACTTAGTAGTTGAATCCAGATCTGATATCAGGTCTTCTACAGTGGAAGATTTGTGCCAGATTCTGGAATATGGTATAGGCCATGCCAGAGTTTGGAGAATAAAAAAAAGGGGGGGGGAATCACTAGAATATACACTCCATGGGGACAGCACCACAAGGGATATCTATCTTTTCTCTTTACTAATGCATCCACAAGGCCTAGACGAGTGGCATATAGAAGGTGCCCAATAATTTACTAAAGAATTAATACATAAAAGAATAAAAATATTTTAAAGCAAAATATGGCACAATGTATGCAAGCTATGTTTGATATTGTCTTTTTAATTTTTAACCATTTATTTTTTAAAGCATAAAGAAAAGCAAAAGTGTTTTTGTCAAACTTTGCTATTAATACAACTTCTGGGTTTAACTATTTTCTTTCAAAGCCAACAGTATTTTGACATTTACTGAACTTTTAAGGAATACGGCAAGACACCAACAACAGAGATTGAAAATTAGTTTGTAATATGACAGATGAATTAGTAGGTCAGTATTCTCTGATACTGGTCCCCTCTGTCATATTCATTCTATTTAGTGCAACAAGAACCAGTAGGGATAGAGATAAATAATGGGTTGGAAGAAGGTTGACAATGTTATTAACATGGGTGAGGCTGTTATTTATCTTAAGGTATTCCCATTTTGCCAGAGTACAGGACATTTGCTGTGTAATGAAATTATTAGCAGTATATATGCTGGATCTTTCCCACTTGGTTTGTCAACTCTTTAGTGATGTCAGATGAAAGCTTATAAACTTGAGGACCACAAACTGGGGAGAGGTGGACAATTACATACTGGTCTGAGACCTCTGAATGGATAGGATCTAGTCCTAAATACCAAACGTGGCTCTCTCTTTTATTAGACCAAATTGGAACAGGACAAAGAGGTTTCAGGATCACCAAAGGGCTGGAACACAGGTGAAGAGAGACCCTGCATGTATCCCTTGAAAGACTATTAGGAAAATTTTCATTCCTCAAAGTGAAAACTCAGGAAATTTTGTGCCTTAAAAGTGAAACATGAAGCAATGTAAGAGGAAGAAGAGAAAGAAGCACAGCTTTGGCAAGAAACTATGCATCACGCTGTAATAATGAAATAATGAAATGATGAATGAAGTACTTTATATAATCATCTATAGATGGGGGGAATGTAGGGTGAAGAAGATGGATAACTCCCACATGTCTCTGTTTTCTCCTGTTGAAGAAAAAGAAAATAGCATGTATAATAGGACAAACCTAGGCTATTTCTGCAAATAATGAAAAGTAGACAGATATCTTTTCTAAATATTTTTGAATATCAACTCTCACATAGAAGATTTTAAGATAAATAAGCCCATTTTCTTCATGTTTTCATTAAAAATACAAAAGGCTATTATCTTCCTTTGAGAGTAAGTAAGGAGAGATTACTCTGTTTTACCCATGAAATAGTTCAGGTTATCTGAAACAGCTATAAAGTTAATACCTTCTTAAGAATTGAGAAAAGTAAAGCTGAGAATTAATATGTAAAAATATATATAGGTGGTATTTCTATCAAATAATAATTTAATGCATGCAGTGATGAAAAATGAAATACTGTATTTTGTACCTCTGATACTAGTACATATGTGTATAAAACCTGTACACATCATTCTAGTTTCTATTTTTCCTCAATGGAAACTATTCAGAACTACTTTTAAGTTTTCAATTTACAGGCTTGTGTTTTATTTTATCCTGAACATGTGGAAGGAGGACGATATCAGAGAAAAATGTCAACAAGTGTACATGTTATCCTCAACAAAATAAATTACTCAGCTTTGTGACCCAGGTCACAACTGAGGTTGAGCAGTACAAAGTCTCTTAGAGCATAATCATTAGGAAAACAGGGTGAGTTAAATCCCAAAGGGCTAATACTTATTTCAGGATTTGCAGTGATTTACAATCATGCATATATAGTCAGTCTGTATCCCCAACATCTATATGCCATGACAGAAATTACTACACTGTTATGTGAGGAGTTTAGTGATCCAGGAGTGATTTATGCATCAACCACCTCTTGCTAAATATCAATGAAATCATGTAATCAGCTTCCAGAGTTATACAGTAAGGCAAAATGAACAGAACCTCAAGTAACGGGTTTGTAGGTTGAAACCTAGGGAAAACTGAATGTATTCCAGATAGGTTTCACAGCACATAGAAGTGAAATCTAATATATTATACAATGAAATCCTTTCTCCAATTCTTTGAGGTCAAAATGGAAAAAGCTCCCATAAAGAACGTGGAGTTAAGCTGAAATTGCCTTCAAATTGATTCTTCCTTACATAATCAGGGAAGAAATTAGCCAGATGCTTTGCTCCGCTTCCAAACCCAACATCAATGAGGTGAAACATAAATAGACACTTGAAATTTTGTATTTACAATTCATAAAACCTAGTATAATAAATAAATTTATGTTCTACTTTTCTATGTTAATTGATTTTTAAATATACTGTGAAATATATCATATCATTTATAATTACATCAAGTACATGAAATACACAATGACATTCTTGTGTAAAGGTTTCTGGTCATTACCAATGCCTCCCTTAAGAGGAGTCATTCAGAACATGTGTTTTTTTTCTTTAATTTAGAAAAAGAAAGATTTTTTTTCAAATTCAGTGAATAGATTTTAAAATGCTGTTAAGCAAACCTTAGAGATATTGTGGGTTCAATTCCAGACAACCACAACAAAGCAAATATTGCAATAAGAAAGTCTATAAGTTTTGGGGGTTTCTCAGTGCATATAAAAGTCATACTATACTATAGACTATTAAGTGTGCAATACCATTATTTCTTTTAAAAAGGTGCATATCTTAAAAATACTTTACTGCTAAAATATGCTAGCCATCATCTGAGTTTTCAGAGTTGTAATCTTATTGCTTCTGGAGGGTGCTGCGTCCATGCTGATGGCTGAGGATTGATCAGGGACGGGTTGTTAAAGGTTGGAGTGGCCATGGAAGTTTTTTTTTAAATTACACAACGACAAAGTTTACCTCATCAATTGGGTCTTCCTTTCACTAATGATGTCTCTGTGCATGTGATGCTACTTAACAGAATGTTACCCAAAATAGAACTTCTTTCAAAATTGGTGTCAATCAACTCAGACCCTGACCATGCTTTTTCAACCAAGTTCATACATACTCTAAATCCGTTGTTGTCATTTCAACAATCTTCACAGCATCTTCACTTCCATCTCTAGAAATCATTTTCTTTGCTCATCCATAAGAAGCAACTCCTCATCCATTCAAGTTTTGTCATGAGACTTCAGTAATTCAATCATATCGTAACGCTCCACTTCTATTTCCAGTTCTCTTGTTATTTCCACTTCAGTTACCTCTTCCAGTGAAATCTTAATGCCCCTCAAAGTTGTCCATGGGGGTTTAAGTCATCTTCTTCTAACCCCTATTAATGTTGATATTTTGACCTCTTCCCATAAATCACAAATTATTTTAATGGCATCTAGAATGGTGAATCCTTCCCAGAAGATTTTCAATTGATTTTGCCTAGGACCATCAGAGGAATCACTGTAGCAGCAATAGCCTTACAAAATGTATTTCTTAAATAATAAGACTTGAAAGTTGAAATTACTCTTTGATCCATGGACTATAGAATGGATGTTGTGTTAGCAGTCCTGAAGACAACATTGATCTCATTGTATATTTTCATCCAAGCTTGTGGGTAACCAGGTGCCTTGTCAATGAGCAGCCATATTTTAAAACCAACCTTCTTAACTGACTGGTATGTCTCAACAGCAGGCTCCAAAGATTCAATAAGCCATGTTGTAAACAAATGTGCTGTCATCCAGGCTTTGTTGTTTCATTTCTATAGCACAGGCAGAGTAGATTTAGCATAATTCTTAAGGGCCCTAGGATTTTCAAATGGTCAGTGAGCCCTGGATTCAACTGAGAGTCAGAGCTGCATTAGCCCTTAACAAAAGAGTCAGGCTGTCCTCTGAAGCTTTGAAGCCAGGCATTGACTTTTCTGTCCTATCTAGAAAGAGTCCTAGATGGCATCTTTTCCAATAGAAGGCTATTTTATCTACACTGAAAATCTGTTGTTTAGTGTAGCCACCTTCATAAGTTATCTTAACTAGATCTTCTGGATATCTTGCTATATCTTATAGGTCAGCACTTGCTGTATCACCTTGCATTTTCATGTCATGGAGATGGCTTCTTTCCTTAAATCTCATAGGCCAACCTCTGCTGGCTACAAATATTTCTTCTGCAGCTTCCTTTCCTCTCTCAGTCTTCGAAGAACTGAAGTTAGGGCCTGGCTCTGGATTGGGCTTTGAACTAAGGAAATGCTGTGGCTGTCTTGATTTTCTATCCAGACAAGTTTTACTTTGTCCATATAAACAATAAGACTATTTCAATTTCTTATAATTTTTGTGTTAACTGGAGTAGCATTTTTAACTTCTTTCAAGAATTTTTCCTTTGCATTCATAAGTTGACTACCTGCTTCATACAAGAGGCCTAGATTTTGGCCTATCTTGGCTTTCAACATGTCTTCTTCACTAAGGTTAATAATTTCTGGCTTTTGATTTCAATTAAGAAACACATAAATCTCCCTTTCAACTGAACACATACAGGCCATTGCAGGGTTATTATTTGGTCTAATTTTAATATTTGTGTATCTTAGGGAAAAAAAGAAAGGCCTTAGGAGAGGAACAGAAACAGGGAAATGTCCAGTTGCTGGAGCAGTCAGAAATACACACATTTATCAGTTAAGTTCACTGTCTTGAATAGGCATGGTTCGTAGTGCCCCGCCCCCAATTATAGTAACATCAAAGATTGCTGATACATATCACCATAAAAAATAATGACAAAGTTTGAAATATTGTGAGAATTACCAAAATGTGACATAGAGACACAAAATGAGTGAATGCTGATAGAAAAATGGCATCAACAGATTTGTTGTACACAGGGTTAAAATCTGTGAAAAATACAATATCTGTAAAGTGCAATAAAGAAAAGTAAAATATATAGTATCTATTTCCATGAAATAGTCCTCCAGTTTAATAAACTCACCAATAGCATATTTAATAACTAAAGTCCTTTTAAGACATCATATAAAATCTGTGATACCATTCAATAGTCTAACATTGTGTGGTGTTCTTATAGTCTACAGTCTACAGACAAATTCAAGCAAATATATAAGTTATACAAAACCTAATTTTGAGTTTATGGCACAGAGAAAGGAATCAGCAAGATGACAGTATGAATTTTAACTCTGCCACTTTCAAGGGAGTGACTTTCGCCAAATAGCTTTTGAAAATTAAACATATGATCAAAATTCAAACCTGCATAGAACTAAATAGGGTCATTTTTTATAAAGAGCAAAACTAACAAAGAGAATTAATAAAATGAGCATATAAAAGTAAATTAGAGTACCATTTTTGGCTATCCAAATTGGACATAATAGAATTCCAGACAGAAAGAACAAAATAAATGGGGGAAAATAATTGATTTTTTTAAAAGACAGTCCTGGGACATAAGAAACAAAATTACCAAACTGAATAGGCCTACAGAGTATACAGAAAAAGAGATTCAAATAAACTAACACCCATGCCCATCATTATGAAATCTTATATAACTGTAAACAATCACAACGAGTCCATTCTGTAAATGTAAATTCTACACCTGCCGACATTTTCAGCTCTTTCTCTCAGGAGTAATAAGACTATATAGTTTCTCTGGATAATTCCAGCACCCTTCTCTCACCTATCCAACCATATTCTACCCTTTACCTCTTTGAAAAAAGCTTCTTATCCCTTCTGCCTGTTCATTCTATTTCCAATTCTGCCTCATCCCGTCCTGCCTTCTCTCTCTTTCTCTATGCTCTTCAACCAGCACTGCATACACACGGCTATTTAACTGCAGCTAGGAAATCCGGTTATATGCTTTAAACCGTTCTTTGCCCATCGGTTTTCTTCTTTTTTCCTTTTCTTTTCCCCTTTTATGATCCTTTTATGTAGTTTACACTCCATATTATTCGCCCTCCCTGCTCCGTCTTTTCTCTTAACTTTTGTGTTTTCCCTCTCGCTTTGCATGTTAGTTGAATTAGCCTGTGCGTTTGTGTGCTCCTGCTCCCTGTGTGTTTGTCTGTCTGTTTTCTTTTCCAGGGCTACCTCAAGAAACAAGCTAGAGTACACAAGGTGGAGAGTCCCAAATATCACTACGAATAGGAAAATAAAATAACCAAGGTCCCAACAAGAGAGACCAGGGGATACCATTCAAAAAACACTCTCTGAAAGGGTAGGCCCTGGAAAGTCAAAGAGCCTTCTTGGATATAGCAGTGCTCATAGAAACAGAGAGAATAATAGGTCTTTAAAACCAACAAGAGCCGGAAAGCTAACTAAAATGACGAAACGAAAGACCTCTCCTCCAAAGAAACTCCAAGAAGAAATGACAGCTAATGAACTGCTCAAAACAGATATCAGCAGCATCACTGAACAAGATTTTAGAATAATAATGGTAAAATTAATAGCTGGGCTTGAAAAAAACATAGGGGACATCAAAGAAACTATGGCTACAGACAGAATGGAAAATAAAAATAGGCATGAAGAATTAAAAAATGCGATAAATGAGATCCATAATAAATTAGAGGCCTCCAATGCACGGATTGAAGAGGCAGAAAGGAGAATAAGTGATTTAGAAGACACCATTATAGAAAAACAAGAAGCTGACAAAAAAAGAGACAAACTGATCCAGGAACAGGAAAGAAGAATTCGAGAGCTCAGCGATACGGTCAAACGCAACAATATCCGTATCATAGGAATCCCAGAAGAGGAAGAGAGAGGGAAAGGTGCTGAAGGAGTCCTGGAACAAATTATAGCAGAGAACTTCCCCGACCTGGGGAAGGAAGTAAATGTGGAAGTACAAGAGGCTCAGAGGACTCCCCTCAGACGTAACCTGAATCGATCTTCTGCACGACATATCATAGTGAAAATGGCCAAATACAAGGACAAAGAGAGAATTTTGAAAGCAGCTAGGGAGAAAAGGGCCCTAACATACAAAGGGAAACCTATCAGAGTGGTGACAGACCTATCTACTGAAACTTGGCAGGCTAGAAAGGAATGGCAGGAAATCTTCAATGTGATGAACAGTAAAAATATGCAGCCAAGAATCCTCTATCCAGCAAGCCTGTCATTCAAAATAGAAGGAGAGATAAAAACCTTTCCAAATAAACAGAAATTGAAAGAATTTGTCACCACGAAGCCAGCCCTACAAGAAATCCTGAGGGGGATGCTCTGAAGGAAAGGTTGCAAGGAACAAAGATACCAGAGACACCACCACAAACATGAACCCTACAAAAGATACAAAGACTCTAAACCCACATATTTCAATAATAACACTGAATGTAAATGGGCTGAATGCTCCAATCAAAAGACATAGGGTAGCAGAATGGATTAAAAAACAAAATCCATCAATATGCTGTCTACAAGAAACTCATTTTAGACGGGAAGATACCTTCAGATTAAAAGTAAGGGGATGGAGAAATATATATCATGCTACAGGAAATCAAAAGAAAGCCGGAGTAGCGATACTTATATCAGACAAACTGGACTTTAAATTAAAGACAATCACAAGAGATGAAGAAGGGCACTACATAATAATTACAGGGTCCATCCATCAGGAAGAACTAACAATCATAAATGTCTACGCACCGAATATGGGAGCACCTAAATATCTAAAACAATTAATCACAAACAGAAACAAGCTTATAGATAAGAATGTGCTAATAGCAGGGGACTTTAATACTCCGCTTACAGCAATGGATAGGTCAACCAGACAGAAAATCACTAAAGAAATAATGGACTTGAAAGACACATTGGACCAGATGGATCTGACGGATATATTTAGAACTTTACATCCTGAGGCCAGGGAATTTACTTTCTTCTCAAGTGCGCATGGCACATTCTCCAAGATAGATCACATACTGGGACATAAAGCAGCCCTCAATAAATATAAAAGAATAGAGATCATACCATGCACACTGTCAGATCACAATGCTTTGAAACTTGAAATCAATTACAGGAAGAAGTCTGGAAAACCGCCAAAAACATGGAGGTTAAAGAACACCCTTCTAAAGAATGAATGGGCCAATCAGGCAATTAGAGAGGAAATTAAAAAATATATGGAAACAAATGAAAATGAAAACACAACAATTCAAAATCTATGGGATGCGGCCAAGGCAGTCCTAAGAGGAAAGTACATTGCTCTCCAGGCCTATTTCAAGAGATTAGAAAAAGCACAAGTCCAAAATCTAACAGCTCACCTAAAGGAGCTAGAGGCAGAGCAACAAGAACGCCCTAAACCCAGTAGAAGAAGAGAAATAGTAAAAATTAGAGCAGAAATAAACAACATAGAGACCAAAGAAACAATTGAACAGATCAATGAAACCAAGAGTTGGTTTTTTGAAAAAGTAAACAAAATTGACAAACCTCTAGCCAGGCTTATCAAAAAGAAAAGAGAGAGCACCCAAATAGACAAAATTATGAATGAAAATGGACTTATTACAACCAACCCCTCAGAAATACAAGCAATTATCAGGGAATACTATGAAAAATTATATGCCAACAAATTGGACAACTTAGAAGAAATGGACAAATTCCTAAACACACACTCACTACCAAAATTCACACGGGAAGAAATAGAAAACCTGAACAGACCCATAACGAGTGAAGAAATCGAATCAGTGATCAAAAATCTCCCAACAAATAAGAGCCCTGGACCTGATGGTTTCCCTGGGGAATTCTACCAGACATTTAAAACAGAATTAATCCCAATTCTTCTCAAGCTATTCCAAAAAATAGAAGTCGAAGGAAAACTCCCGGACTCATTTTATGAAGCCAGCATCACTCTGATTCCCAAGCCAGACAGAGATCCAGCAAAAAAAGAGAACTATAGGCCAATATCCTTGATGAATACGGATGCAAAAATTCTCAACAAGATCCTTGCAAATCGAATCCAGCAGCATATCAAAAGAATCATCCACCAAGATCAAGTGGGATTCATTCCTGGGTTACAGGGCTGGTTCAACATTCGCAAATCAATCAATGTGATCCATCATATCAATAAAAGAAAAGATAAAAACCATATGATCCTGTCAATAGATGCAGAAAAAGCATTTGACAAAATACAGCATCCCTTCTTAATAAAGACTCTCGAGAAAGTTGGGATAGAAGGAACCTACTTAAACATCATCAAAGCCATCTATGAGAAGCCTTCAGCTAACATCATCCTCAACGGGGAAAAACTGAGAGCTTTCCCCCTGAGATCAGGAACACGACAGGGATGTCCACTCTCACCACTGTTGTTTAACATAGTGCTGGAAGTCCTAGCATCAGCCATCAGACAACAAAAGGAAATCAAAGGCATCAGAATTGGCAAAGAGGAAGTCAAACTTTCACTCTTCGCAGATGACATGATACTCTACATAGAAAACCCGACAGACTCCACCAGAAGCCTACTAGAACTGATCCAAGAATTCAGCCAAGTTGCAGGGTACAAAATCAACGTACAGAAATCGGTTGCATTTTTATACACCAATAATGAAGCAACAGAAAGAGAAATCAAGAAACTGATCCCATTCACAATTGCACAAAAAACCATAAAATACCTCGGAATAAACCTAACCAAGGATACAAGAGATCTGTATGATGAAAACTATAGAAAACTTATGAAGGAAATTGAAGAAGACACAAAGAAATGGAAAAACATTCCATGCTCATGGATAGGAAGAATAAATATAGTTAAGATGTCATTACTACCTAAAGCACTCTACACATTCAATGCAATTCCAATCAAAATTGCACCAGCATACTTCTCAAAACTAGAACAAACTATCCAAAAATTTGTATGGAACCACAAAAGACCCCGAATAGCCAAAGTAATACTGAAAAATAAAACCAAAACGGGAGGTATCACCATCCCAGACTTCAGCCTCTACTACAAAGCTGTCATCCTCAAGACAGTATGGTATTGGCACAAAAACAGACCCATAGACCAATGGAACAGAATTGAGAACTCAGAAGTGGACCCAAAAGTATACAGCCAACTGATCTTTGACAAAGCAGGAAAGAATATCCAATGGAAAAAAGACAGCCTTTTTAACAGATGGTGTTGGGAGAACTGGACAGCAACATGCAGAAGAATGAAACTAGATCATTTTCTCACACCATGCACAAAAATCAACTCAAAATGGATAAAGGACCTGAACGTGAGACAGGAAACTATCAACACCCTAGAGGAGAAAGCAGGAAACAACCTCCTTGACCTCCACCGCAGCAACTTCTTACTTGACACATCCCCAAAAGCAAGGGAATCAAGAGCAAAAATAAACTGTTGGGACCTCATCAAGATTAAAAGCTTCTGCACAGCCAAGGAAACAACCCAGAAAATTAATAGGCAACCAACGGAATGGGAAAAGATAGTTGCAAATGACATATCAGATAAAGGGTTAATATCCAGAATCTATAAGGAACTCACCAAACTACACGCCCGAAAAACAAACAACCCAGTGAAGAAATGGGCAGAAGACATGAACAGACACTTCTCCAAAGAGGACATCCAGATGGCCAACAGACACATGAAACGATGCTCAGCATCCCTCCTCATCAGGGAAATACAAATCAAAACCACACTGAGATACCACCTCACGCCAGTCAGAGTGGCTAAAATGAGCAAATCAGAGAACTCTAGATGCTGGCGAGGATGTGGAGAAACGGGCACCCTCCTACACTGTTGGTGGGAATGTAAACTGGTACAGCCCCTCTGGAAAACAGTGTGGAGGTTCCTCAGGAAACTAACAATAGAACTCCCTTATGACCCAGCAATAGCACTGCTAGGAATTTACCCAAGGGATACAGAAATGCTGAGGCATAGGAGCACATGTACCCCAATGTTCATAGCAGCACTCTCCACAATAGCTAAAACATGGAAAGAGCCTAAGTGTCCATCAACAGATGAATGGATCAAGAAGATGTGGTTTATCTATACCATGGAATACTACATGGCAATGAGAAACAATGAAATCTGGCCATGTGTAGCAACGTGGATGGACCTTGAGGGTGTTTTGCTGAGTGAAATAAGTCAGGCAGAGAAGGACAAATATCATATGTTTGCACGTATAGGAGGATTAGGAGGAACTTGACGGAGGACCAAGGGGGAGAAGAAGGGAGGAAATGGTGGGGGAAAGGGAGAGAGGCAAACCATGAGAGACTCTTGAATGCTGACAAAAACTGAGGACTGATGGATGTGGGGGGGAGGGGGGATGGGCATAGAGGAGGACACTTATGGGGATGAGCACTGAGTGTTATGTGGAAACTAATTTGACAATAAACTATTTGTAAAAAGAAAAAAAATCTTTTATAACTGAAGTACATAGAGCAAAGGGGAATAGATCATATAAAAGAATCAAAAGCAGAATGTCCTCAGAATTATAAACAATAAAGCTGGAATCAATGCCTTCATTATTCTAAAGGAAAATTAATTCCAACTTGCTGACATTATCGGGCAAGTAAGAAAAAAAACCAGCAGGTCTCTAAATTCACCTCTCATTACTTTTTTTTTTTTTTATTTAACTTGACTTTTAAAAAAAAATAATCCCAGTATAGTTAACATATAGTGATAAATGATACATTACCCAGTGTTCATCAGGACAAGTGCACTCCTTAACCCATCACTTACTTCACCCATGACCCCACCCATCCATATACTCTTTTCACAAGATGCTACCGGAGACCAATTTCACCCAGCATGAATGAGTAAAGTAAGAAAGATAAAGTCATGTGATGCAACTGAAGAGAAACACATATGGAAAGCTCTCATTGTATCATTTTTAGTGTGAGTTAAGAATATCCCGCTTAGTTGAATCCAGAATTTTATCTTATCTACATTTGGTTTGTCTTGACCAAGTGCAAATGAATTTTTCCTCTTCCCTCTCTGTCTTATTTTCTGGAAGAGTTGAAAACACTCCACTTACTCCACAGAAGCACACTGCTTGACTTATGTCTGGAAGTTGCAAATACATTGTATCCATGCAAGTAACAGGAAATATGAAGATAATGAATCATTTGTGTATGAGGTTTTACTCCAGTACTTGCTCACTGACTTCTCCAGGGAAGGATTTGTATGCTACCAAGAAAGTGCCACCACAGTAAAGAGGCTCTTCTCCACTACCTTATCTTTCCTGCTAAACCCTCATTTAACACTATTGCCATTGTACTTCTTAACACATCTATGTTTGTGCTTAGCACCTATTACTTTTCAAAACTAAGCAATAAATTCTTTATTGACATATACAGAGATAGTGAACTTACAAGAAGTACAAAGCTATAATCAGCATAAAAATTAGGATAATAGCAATTCTGAGTAGGTAGAGAGATATGTGACTAAATTGGAATACTTACTTTTTCTAAATTATTAAAATTATTTCTTCCCATAGCTAAATGATATTTACAACAGTTATTTTTATTATTATTTTGCTGAAATCAACATGTAATTATAGACATTTTACCATGGATAGAATATATTTGTCACACACACATGTAAACCACTCCTTTTAGACCTAAAAAATTTCTGGATTGGAAAATCTAATTAAGTACCTCATACAATGAATACATAGTAACTTCCTCAAAGCACTTCATCACAAAGACATAAAAATCACAGAGTGTCTATAAAGTAAAAGAAATGCAAAAGATCAGTAATCGTAATGGCCTGAACTTCTTATCAGCATTTTGGGAATATTTAAGACAATGAAGAGATGTCTTCAAAATTCTGAAGAAAAGTACTCCAAACTTGGCTGCCATCCAAATATGAACCAAGTATGACAGGGGGGAAAGACATCTTAAAAGTTAAAATGAAGGGGCACCTGGGTGGCTCAGTTAGCTGAGCATCCAACTTCGGCTCAGGTCATGATCACACAATTCTCAGGTTCAATTCCTGCATTGGGGTCTGTTCCAGGAAACTGCTTCATATTCTGTTTCTCCCTCTCTCTCTGCCCCTCCCCCATTCACTCTGTCTCTCTCTCCCTCCCTCTCTCTCTCTCAAATAAATAAATATTAAAAAAATTTTAAAGCTAAAATGAACTCTTATACTTCATTCTTAGGAGCTACTAATGATTTGCTAAGAAAAATAATCAAATAACAAAAAAACACAATATGAAACCAAGGAAAAAGATTTAACACAGAATAGACATATAATGAAGGAAGGAAGTATAATGAAGGACTGAAGAAAGTTATTTCCACTACAAAATGGGGCCACAGGCTCAGAGAGTAGTTTGCTTTAGAGCAGTTGGATGAGTGCTCTGGAAAGAAAGAAGCCAATCAAGGAAATAAATCATTAAATAATTTTTCAGATACGCAAGAATATGGAAAACCACATTGCTATATGTTGTATAGTATGAACAGTGTTCGGTACTTCAAATAGGAAAAAAAAATCAAAGGCAATTGTTAAGTCTGAGAAAAATTTTAAAAAATATATAATTATCATGTGCCACTTAGCAGTGAGGTGTATAAATACATATATATGTGTATGTAGAGAGAGAGAGCTTCAAAATCATGATATAACTTAACTTCAGTATTGAACAAGGGAAACCAGAGATTTAATATAAAGAAAAATCTCATTTATCAAAATGTGAAGTCAAGAGCAATTACATTGATCATATGTCATTGCTTTACCAAAGCCACCTTAAACTAAGCACATGATTATTTAAAATTATAAACTTTATCCAGTAGAAACAACTGAAAAACTTGGTTCAAAAACCTCATTTCCATTTCTTCCCATGCAAACCAAAATAACAAAAGTTATACTAATAGGTATATTTTATATTATATTCATATTTTTTAATGATGATCAATGTGAATATAATTAAAAGGGGAGATTTTTTACTTCCATTTACTTTTACTGAATATTCATCATTCCATAGCAGGAAACTGATTCTTACAATTAAATCTTTTGACAATCATGTGAAATATATATATATTTTTTAAGGATAGACAAAATTTATAACTAGAACAGTATGTTTTTCTTCTGCTATAGGAACTCTTTAACCAAATAGCCTGTTAAAGATTCAGAAATGTATTAAAGCACTTTATTCCCTAGAAAAAATAAACTACTCCACAACTCTCCTCTACTTTCAAGTGCTAACTATGCTTTATTACTCCACAGGGTGTATTTCACTGGGAAAGGCTAACGCTCTTGAAGAAGCTGTTCCCTCTGTATTTAGAATTTATTTATGAATAGACAATGTGTGGTACGTGAGGTCAATTCCTGTCACTTACACTCATTGCTATATTCCCATCACCTATATCAGCTGATGAACCTAGAACTAAATGAAACATAATTCATGTTTACCATTTCCTGGCACTAAACTAATGTTCTTCCCCTGATGGAGGGGATTATGAAGACACTTTGCTACATTCCCAGCAGCTACTTGGAGCACATAATATAACAGTCAGTGAAGAAACAAATAAGCTGAACCTGTGTGCTCTCAGAGCTGGTGTCTTTTCAGGAGATAGAGGTACAAACAACCACCACCCAAGCTAGATGTGACAAGTGCTTTGGTAATAATATACACAAGTGCTATAGCAATACAAAAAAAAAAAAAAAAAAAAAAAAAGAAAAGAAAGAAAGAAAAAGGAAAAATGAAAGAGAGAAAATATTTGGAATGGAAAATTAAGAAATTTTACTGAAAGCTTCCAGGCAAGGCTTCATAGACATGGCATCTGGAATAAGCCTTAAATGATAAGTAAAATTGTCTTATCAACTGAACACTGAGTACATTTAAAAATTTTTAAATCCTGCTTGCCTTTGACATATAGACATGCATTATGTATTTAAGAGAGTTTTTTCATAATATATCGTATAACAACAGCTTACTTCCACCATTGTTATATCAGGCGAAAGTTTAATTTCTCTCTTCTATTCTATCTCTGGGTCTGCACACCATTGTGTAACAATCTTTATTTTACTCTCCTATTTGTGTGTGGGTATGTGTCTCATTATACTGGGTTTATAGTACTAATATGCTCTGAATATGGCATGAATTCCACCGACTCTATCATTAAATAAATAAGACTGCCTATTTTGTATGCAAACAATACTACTTCTTTATTTAGCACCTATTTCTTTAGATACCTGATAAATCCTTTATAAACAAGAGTAAATGCTTCTGAAACTCTATTTGAATGTAATTTCTAATGTTAAAAACTTCCTTATTTAGTTAGGATGAGGCTTTTCTGTCTCTCTTTTTTTTTTTTTTTTGATATGTCAATAAATGGCCTGGAATGGGATTAGAAAGTGATTAATATATTGTGCTTCTGATAGCACCAAGTTTTTTTTTTTTTCTTTTTAACAACTAGCACTGCAGAAAAGTCCCTCTCATCCCCACTACAAGCATCACAATAGATTAACTGCTACTAGAGTGAGTAAAAACCATGTTTATTAATGGGAAGTAGAAGCTGCAGGTGGCCTTCTGTGCTTTAAGATTAATCTACCACTCATAATGAAAACCACACCATAATCAATATTCAATAAGTACGTTTGGCTTGTTAATGGATCAGGAGCATCCTGCCCTTCAACTATGTAATAGGAACGTCTAAGAGTGATTGGGTTCTTACCCAAATATGTCTAGCTTTCTCCCTTCTGGGTATAAGAATTCCCCTTCCCCGAGGTTTTCTTATAGCTAGAAAATGCTGTATCTAGTTTGGATCGAGTAAATGGTAGAACATTTCATGAAGGAAAAAGGTCCTCCAGACCTCTCTTCCTCCCTGTGATACAGCAATATTTGAGGTAGTTGCTTCTCCATAGTCTTGGACATAATGCCAAGCTGATTAGCCATGGACAGACAACCTAACAAAAAAATTGAGTCTTTGTTGTGACAATTTGGGGGGCTGTTTTCTTAGCCACTCAGACTAGCACGTTCTGCCAGATATAGACACTGACATGAAGAGAAAGGTATCTGACTTTTCAAACCCTGAGGGCCACACCATTCTTCAGTGTCATGGCAGAAGAGAAAGCAGACGCGCTCATTCACTTCAACCTCTGATGCCCCGGTGTGCGCCTCAATATCACTTTCTTGATTTCACTCTTGCTTTGACATGGTCCAGTCTTTGACATTCAGTCTGCAGTCAGGTTTATATTGGTTTGAACAGTGGGTTTGTTGTTTCTGTTTGTTTCTTAGGTTTTTGCTAAATAAAGAAAATCAAGATTCAATATATGTATTTGTTTAAGAGAAAGAGAAAGAGAGTTTATGTATGTCATTTCTGTGTCCTCTTTTAAAAATCAGGAAATCTAGTCTATCTGTGCCAGTACTTGCTCATTGTGAAAGTCTACAGTCAGGCCGCCCCTGCCACTTGACTGTTTCCCTGACATCAGGCTGATCACTGGCTGCCATTCATCATTATACTTCAGTTGCTGTTTTTCTTGTAGCATCAGGAGGACAGTGAAATATTCCTTATGCTCATTTCTCTGCAGGAAATGTGAAAATAAAGGAGTGACCAAGAAGGCCATAGGCTTCAAGAAAAATGTGAAGGACCATATTTCCTTGTGGATGTGAAGACAAATGTTTTTGTACCTGATCTACCTGACTCATTTTTGTTACTCATCTAAGCCCAGGGCACATTTGAGCTATCAACTTCATTCTACTGATTCTTTTTTTTTTTTTTTTTTTTTCCCTAGAAGAGAGAGAGCGAGAGACAGTGTGAGCAGGGGAGGGTCAGAAAGAGAGGGAGTCACAGACTCTGAAACAGGCTCCAGGCTCTGAGCTGGAGCAGTCAGCACAGAGCCTGACGCGGGGCTCGAACTCACAAACCACGAGATCATGACCTAAGCGAAAGTCAGACGCTTAACCAACTAAGCCACCCAGGCGCCCCCATTCTACTGATACTTAACATTATTTGAAGCTATCCTTGGAGTATCTTTAGATCATCTACTTCATTTATATTAACATTCAAAATGAAACTGATTTTATTTCAAATGAAAAGAAAATATAAATATATGTCCTACATCTATAGCTGAGAAATATGAAAATTAAATTATATTCTTATGTTAATCTCACAAATACTTAAGTAACATAGAGTAGTGGTTAAAAGCAAGGACAATTAAATCAAACAGGCTGAGTTTAAGTCCTGGATCTGCTACTTGTTAACTCTGTGACTTGAGAAAGTTTCTTGGCCAATCTGTGCCTTGGAACTACAAATACAAAATAGTAAACATTACATACATGGCTATCAAATACAAACTTTGTTTCGTAGTTTGGAAAAAAAAATATTCTGTTGAATAGATTCTTAGAGCAACTTTTGATTTACCAAATGCACTTATCTCTATCATTCAGTTCACCATCCTTTACTATAGTTATAAATTTGTATGCCTAGAAAGAAATGGTTCCTCTGCGCTTCTTCAATTTTTTGTCCTTGGTCTCTGAGCAATGCCAAAAATTCAAATAGGGAATTAAAAAAATAAAAATCCCCAAAAGACATTCCAATCATACTATTTTATCGCTAATGAGGGGACTAGTCCTAGATGCCACTTAGTTAGGTAATATCTTCCTGAAGGACTGAAGAACTAGACAAAATGTATATGCCTCCAGATATTAAGTGCATGCTAAAACTGTCACTGAGTGTTCCTGCAATACATTGTATTAAAATTTGAAATTGTTTACTGATCAAATTATATCATTTCAATTACCATGAAAGTCACAGTGATGTGAGGAGACAGAAAATCTGTTATAGAATTAATTCCATCAGGAATTTGACATGTCTTTAAAATACACATGCACATGCTGACATGCACATCACAAAAAAGATTTAATTTTGCTTGTTAGTTTTACAAACATATAAAATGGGGAAAATAATAGCAACCATTATCCCAGGTAGATAGTTAAATGCTTCCCATAAAGTATTTGCAAACACAAAATACCATATAAATTCTTAATAATAGTAATTAGTAAGGCTTAGAGATTTTAAAAGCTGGAATCCATTCAGCTTTGTTTAATTTCTGCCATTTTAAATGCATAAAACTTCTTTATCTACAGTTTCTATCTGCTAACCAAATGACAATGTACAAAACACAAGCATTCAGGCAATTTAAGAATCCATTACTCATTTGCACATTGGGAGCTTTTAAAACCATTATCTACTATCACGTAAATATCATTGTATATAATTCTTAACCTGTAGAATAACTTTATAGACCTCACTTAAATTGGATCCATTAAATACCCAGTCAGCAGTTAGAACAAATAATAGGGTATTTTACTTAGCACAGAAGTATCATTCTACAAATATAGCAAACCAAAGGCAAGTCACGTTATCACAAAAGCTGTAGGGGACATTATACAAGAAAGCCACCTAAGTCACTGGAGACCTTCCACATAGGAGTCCTGAGAGTCTAGCAGGTATAGTTACAATGTCAAAGGGGAAATGGTATGGAGAGTTCAACCTAAAACTCTTTCTTTCATAGTGAAAATAATTTAGTTGTGTTGGAGAGAATTAGAAAATATAAGAGACTCCATTAAATCTGATACTGAGTATTTTACCTGCCTCTCCCAAGATGTTGACATCTGCTGGCATCCTAAGTGCTGTGGTCAGAAGAAAAGCCTTTTAGGTTCAGATTCTGGTACTGCCATTGTTTTGTAGCAGGGGCTAGGAAAAAACACATGTCTTATCTGTGCCTCACCAACTCCTTCAGCAGTAGGATAAGGGAGGCATTAGGCCTATTCTACAGCGTTATTGTCAATATATCAAATGAATTGAAATTTGGTAAATGCTTAAAAGCATGCTTGCCACAGAGTAAGTCCACAAGGTGTATGCATTTGTGTAGGCTCATCTAGGGTATTGATAGACATGTTGAACTGAATTTATTGATAAATATGTTAAGTATGCTGACTGAAGACAGATTATTCATTGAGCCTGGAGAAACAACTTTCAGTTTGGCATTATTAGTGCAGCAAAATGAATTTGATCATATCATTCAAGCTAGTTTAGATACATTTGTTGGTCTTTGTCTTCCTACATATTCCCCTCCCCACCAAAAACAGCAACACAAACAAAATATCAGCATACTTCATAAAAATAAAACTTAATTTTCTGGCTTAGAAAAAAATAAAAATAAATCTACAGTATTTGGGTAAATATTGTTTCTACCTGCTCCATTAGTTTCAAGATTGAAATTGCCAAAAATGTTCTTTTTTTAGCCAAATCTGTCAGATGCCCAAGAATGACAATTTAGTTGGGTTTTTTTTGTTGTTGTTGTTGTTGTTTTTAATATATATAAAAGAGGGATTGAAAGTATGGAATTTGGGGTGAGGAGACCTTGCTTTGAACCCAGTTTTCTCCACTTTCTGTGTGTGGCTTTGGGGAAATTTCTTCACCATTACAAGTTTCAATTTATTCACATAAAATGGGAATCATGATAGTTACACCTTACTGAAATATTCTGAGAAATAAACCAAAACCATGAGAACTGTTAAATCAAACAATGAATGCAAAGCACTGTGCCTTGCTCCCATTAAACACAATTGTTTGAAATGGTTATCATATGATTATGGTATTTATCTCAAATTTTCCAGGTAATCAACACATTTTAATACTTTGTATACCAATAACTGTTTCAACTGTGCACACATTGAAGAATATCAGTTTTCCCGACAATGATTTTCTCAAACAGTGCTCCTCAAAGTCTAGACTCTGGACCAGCAGTATCATCTGGACACTTGTGAGAAATGTAAATCCTTGGGGCTGCTCACCCCTGAGCTACTGAGTCAGAACACCTGGGGGGTTCAGGTCCAGGAATCTGTAAACCATTTCTCTAGATAATCCTTCTGTGTGTTTGACTTTGAGAAGCACTGATCTCAAGTAGCAGAATTACAGGTATGCTCATAGGATTGTATCCAGTAACTGTTAATCTAGAATAGGAGTTGTACACTTTTATTTAAAAGACCACAGCAAGGGCTCCTGGTGGCTCAGTTGGTTAAGCGTCCAAATTTGGCTCAGGTCATGATCTCACAGTTTGTGGGTTCGAACCCTGCGTCGGGCTCTGTGCTGACAGCTCAGAGCCTGGAACCTGCTTCAGATTTTGTTTTGTTCTGCCTTTCCCCTGCTCTTCCTACGACTCTCTCTTTCTCAAGAATAAATAAACATTAATATATATATATATATATATATGTACATATAAAAGGATATATATACATACATACGTTAAAGGACACAGTAAACATGTTAGGCTTTGTGTGCCTTTCAGTCTCTGCCATAAATAGTCATCTCTGCCACTAAAGTATAAAGTCACAACTAATATATTAACAAATGAGTATGGTTTTGTTCCAATAAAACTTTATTTACTAAAATGGGTAGCAGGCTATAAAGTGCTGAGTGCTGCATCCTGTTAGACTTGTGCACTGCAGTTACCTAACTTCAACAGACAAAATGGTTGTATCCCCCCAAAATTCACATGTTGAAACTCTAACCCCCAATGTGATGTTATTGAAGGTAGACCTCTGGCAGGTGATTAAGTTTAAATGAGGTCAGAAAGGTGGAAATTCATGATGGGATTAGCACCCTTACAAGAGGCGCTCACACAGAGGAAAGACCATGTAAGGACACAGGAAGAAGGCAGCAGTCCACAAGCCAGCAAAAATAAATCTGCCGGTATCTTGATCTTGGACTTCTCAGGCCCCAGAACTGTGAGAAATAAATATCTGTTGTTTAAGCCACCCAGTCTATGGTATTTTGTTACAGCAGCCTGAGTTAAAACAATAACCACACGCACTGGTCCCGTTTTTGTGGTCAAAGTAGACACAGCAGCATGCAAACTGTAATAAGATGAATTCAGGGAAGCATTTTTATTTTACTGAGACATTATTCCTTTGGTCTGTGACATGATCCTTTGGTTTGTGACATGATCTATTAGCAAATCATTAAATGGCTGTTCATTCTACCTTATGATTAGCTGTGCACAGTTAACTGTGAGAGTACTCAAAATCAAGGACGGCTAGGTGACTGTAACGTGGGTTGTACAAAGATAGCCCCCACATACACTCTGGTAGTCTCAGGGATTTTGATTCACCGAATGCAATCAATATGTTTTCTGTTCCTGGGAAAACGATAACTTCTTGAATTATTTCTCTCCTTTTCTCAAGAAGAGTACAAGGCAGCATAAATAGCTCCAATTATCATAAAAAAATCAAGATTTTCCTACCACCTTTTCACTCTGAAAAGGTAGCTGCCAAGGAGAGGGTAGAGGGCTTTCGCACTGAAACAGTAACTCAGCTTCCAGTGATACTGCTGACATTTTAGAAGAGAGAATGCCAGTATTAATTTATCAAACTAAAATTCTCAGGGACATTTAAAATATATTCCAGTTTCCCAGGATTTAATTTAGTTCTTGAAAACAAGTTACTCACCGGAAAATGACTCTCCTCTGTTCACCACCTGTGGACTTCAACTTAAGCTGAGCATGTGGGCCATGCCGGACCCCAGTCTGGGCTACAGCCTTACACATGAGGAGCCTGAAATTAAGTCCTCCATTAGAAACAACCTCAGGCTGGATGTAGTCCCAGTTCCAGGAAAAGCCTCAGCTGAAGCCACCCTCGGACCGCCCTCGGATCTGTCAGTCAAAAGAAATATGTAACATTTGTAGTCTTGGAGACAAGTCAGGGCTGGGAACTGTAGGTAGTTACTTTGTACAAAATAGCCAATCATTCACCACTTGCAGAAGCCCCACGTAGATCATAGATCGTTTGAGCCCACCTCATAATTGGTCATTTTCAAAAGATTCTCAAAGGTCATGATTGGGTCCTGCCAAAAGTAACAGACGCCTTGCAGATACTGAATGGTCAAAACTGTTACTATGGGTATTATACAATTATGATTGGTGCTTATATAATGATGCAAAACGTACAACATGTGCATGGTAACACCCCCGCCCTTACCCCATAAAAACCCTGCTTCGCCACTGTTCGGGGCTCCACTTCGCTGTCGCTGTGCCAGGAGATAGGTGAGCCCCTGCTCGAGCTTGTAATAAAGACCCTTTTGTACTTGCATCAGTGCCGGCTCCTTGGAGGTCTCTGGGGACTTGCGATTCAGGCATAACACACACAGCAGGTGTTCCAAAGTATATGTGAAGTAAAACCAGCTTCCTTACTCAAAATGACAACCTAAAACTTTATAAGGCTAAATAAAGACTCATTTGGAAGTTTTATTTGTCTTTAGAACAATTTTTGCTATTGATTATTTTACCATGCAGGAAACCGTAAGGTACAAATTAATTCTGACCTTAGCTTTAGAAGCCAATTACTTTGGTGCTTCAAGATTTTACTTATTCATTTATTCTTTGTCTCAGCAAACATTTACTTGAAACAAACATTAAAGAAAAGAAGTCCTGTTTGGAAAAAACTCCATGATGTACTGAGAATGTCAACATATAAATAAATACTTCTAATAAAGAATATGTCCTGAGAACAAAGCAAAAGTTCACTATCTCTTATCAGAGATAATCTCCTTCAGAAAAGAGATTTATTAAATAATGTATAGTCAGTACCTGACATGTGCCAGGCATTATTTTAAGCACTGGGGATATCAGTGAGCATCAACAACAACAAAAGCTGATTAAACTCTCACCCTCATACAGGGTACAGTCTAGTGGCTGGGGAAACAGATGGTAGACAATGAAGATAATAAAGAAGCAAATCATGTAGCATGTTAGAAGAAATCTGCCTTATTGAAATCTGCACATGGCAAAAGAGATCAGATGCATTTCTGTCTGGGTTAAATCATATTAAGGTAAGCTGTCATGAATTATGATAATGAGGGTAGAAACTGAATGACCACCCATTAATTATAATCACTGATAAGAAAACAATTGCTAATGTAACCTTCTATGAATTTTTTTATATTAATACTTATAGGACCTCCTTGGAAGCACATCTTGAATTTGAAGTTTATTCCCATCCTAGGATGTTAACCAGCAGATAGCAACACAAATAGAAGGAAAATAGTCTCTCAAATGGGATAGTGCTGGAATTGGCATTCTAATTGTTAATGCTAAAGTAAGAGATAGAATAGATGCAATAATGACTAATAGTTTTAGTGAAGTTAAAGGTCAAAGTAGTTAATGAATATGTAATTTTATGGCATCTCCAACTGGACTGCAATAGTCTATATGGACCTACAGTATCTGGTTCTTTGTGTAATTGTATATAGACTGAACTGAGGACCAGCAAACATTTACTCTAAAAAGATAGATGAAACATATTTTAGACTTTGCTAGCCATATAGCCTCTAATACAACTACTCAACTCCACTATTATATCACAAATGTAGCCACAGACAATATATACACAGACATGGTAGTGTTCCGACAAAATTTTATATCAATACCAAAATTTGAATTTTGTACGATTTTCACTCAACACAAAAAAAATATTTTGATATTTTAAACATTTTTAAAATGGAAATGGAAATGGAAAAGGGAAAAAAGACATTCTTGACTTACAGACTATACAAAAACTCGGCTAGATGTGGCCTGTGAGTCAGTTTACCAACCATAGGCCTATAACTTTTTATTCAGTCAGTGTTAAAAAACTGTGGCAGATATGGTTGGGATAGTACGTAGCAGAACAGTGAGCAAATACATAAGATGTGGAGCTGGAGTGAAAGGCTCTGGGGATTACCATTTAACTTGTATAGCAATTATCTTGCTCTGCTGCTTTAATGAGCCCTATTCTTTATTTACCAAATTTAGATGACTCTGTCTAACCAATGTATGGTGCTGTTGTAAAGTGGGCCTTATGTCTTTTGTTGAATGAATGTGGTATATATACTGAAATCACTTGCTCCAGTCTGAACTCAGATCTAACACAACTTTACTTGTAACAACATGCCCTAAATATCTATCAAATGATTAAGAGGTACTGAGATGCAACACCAGGGTCATAAACTCTGTTGTCAGTATGAACCACAAAACAGGAATATGCTGCTATCCCTAGGATATCTTGTTCCATGGACCAAAGTTGTGGGTCAGTTAGTCGCATTATATTATTTGACTGAGTAAGTCTAAGATTTGGTCATTTAGAGGTTTTTCTATGCCCTGAGGTCACCCTAAACAAAATTACTCATTTAGATAATGATTTTTTAGTCCCTTAGGATAATTAATTAGTTCATACTGAACTAACCTATTAAGCTTCACATCTTATATGTTTCTTACTTTCTTTTCACAGGAAGGTCAATTTCACTGATTGAAGTAAGAGAGAGAAAAAACCTGGTGTATCCATTTATTCCTTATTTATAGAACAAGTGGATTATGCTACCTTTGGTACATAAAAACTACAAAAAGGAAGGAGGTAGTTTATGATTGTAAATTGTGATTATACATTGACTTTGGAGGTGATATATGAAGAGAGTTTTGGAGGATATAAGTCAGCCAAGCACTGCAGTCCTCTGAATGACTGCTTCAGGGCTCCTCTCACACACTAAGTATGGGCACCGCTTACCAGAATAACTTTATACTTCCCTAAAATATTTGAGCAATTTAGGGCCAATATTATATATTTTTTCGCTCTGCATGTTTTGCCACCTCTAGCAGAGGAGTTTGCACATGGTGATCACATTATGGGGCTCCCTGGTAAATCCCCCACCAATTCTACCCCCTACTGGCTTTGGCTCCCATCTTCCCTTTTCCTCCTGATAGAGAGAAATGTGCCCCACTCTTCTTACCTGCCACTTATCTGCAAATACTCCAGTTCCTATACATACCTGCCTTTATTGGGCAGCATCTTTGTACGCACCCTATTCTACTTGTCCAACTTATGAATAAAACTGTATATCTTTAATTAATCTAATTTACAAATGAGAAAATGTATAGAAATTGAAATTCATATCCCTTCAGAATCAAAAGCAAAACTGTCCAAAAATAAAACAGGTAAGAAACAATGTTTAAGGGGCGCCTGGGTGGCTCAGTCATTAAGCGTCAGACTTCGGCTCACGTCATGATCTCGCAGTTCGTGGGTTCGGGCCTCGCAGCGGGTTCTGTGCGAGCAGCTCAGAGCCTGGAGCCTGTTTTGGATTCTGTGTCTCCCTCTCTCTCTCTGCTCTACCCCTGATTATGCTCTGTCTCCCTTTCTTTCAAAAGTAAATTAAAAAAATATTAAAACTTTTAATAAAAAATTGAAAAAAAGAAACAATGTTTAAAAATCCAAAAATATATATATAAAAATAAAGTCTTATTATTAATTTCTTAAAAAAAAAATAAGTCAGCCAAGCAATACCTAGGAGCAGTGCATTCTGGGCAATGGGAGCAAGTTCATTCATTCAAGAGCACAAGGGTGGCTGGAGCAAATGAGCTTGAGCTGAGAGGAGGTCACAGGTGACAAGATCCTTTGTCACAGGTGATAAATGATGTTTCAGCTAATTATAGAAGAGTTTGTCAGATGAAAAGTAAAGAAAGCACATAGTTCCAATAAGAGTGGTTATTTACACTTAACTCTTGAGTCAGAAGCTTTACACATAGTACTGCCTTTGGTCTTTATAACAGCCTCAGCAGGCAGACTTTTTACGCTCATACTATACTAGAGAAAACTGAAGTTAAGAAAATAAGTTATTTGGACTTCCATAACCATATAACTAGTAAAAGAACTGAGATTGGAACCCAAGAGTCATATGTTACTACCGAATATATCTCACTTTCTTTAAAATATCAATTCCAGTGGCACCTGGGTGGCTCAGTCAGTTAGGCATCTGACTTCAGCTCAGATCATAACCACATCGGGCTCTGTGCTGACAACTCAGAGCCTGGAGCCTGTTTCAGATTCTGTGTCTCCCTCTCTCTCTGCCCTTCCCCAGCTCGTGCTCTGTCTCGCTCTCTCAAAAATAAACATTAAAAAAAAATTGAATTCTGTCCCTCCCCCCATTTGTGCTCTCTCTCTCTCTCTCTCAAAAATAAACAAACATTAACAACTTTTTAAAAAGTGGCGGGAGGGGGGGCTCAGTCAGTTGAGCCTCTGACTTCAGTCCAGGTCACGATCTCATAGTTCAAGAGTTGAAGCCCGACACTGGACTCTGTACTGACAGCCCAGAGCCTGGAGCCTCCTTCAGATTCTGTGCCTCCCTCCCTCTCTGTCCCTCACCGTACATGTGCTCTGTCTCTCTCTCAAAAATAAATGAACATTACAATTTTTTTTAAATACCAATTCAGTCAATAAATGCACCTTCGGAAGTTTAAAAATTAAGGTCTTATATTCAATCTATGCTGATTGAATACAGCAAAGCCAACACACTTTAAAAAAAGTTTTTTTAAGTTAAACAAATTTAAATCAGAAGTGACTAAAGAATTACCATAGTGATCTACAACAAAAAAAAAGGAGTAATTAGATTTTTCAAATATCAAAGCATATGTAAAAAATATATTACAGAGATAGATGGTTTGTCTTTCTAACCTATATTTAGTTGTTCTATTAAAAATAACAAGTAGGGTTTTTTTTAATAAACCTTAAAACATTATAACTATTTAGTATCTTCATTAGTGCAAACATATATGTAAACTTGAAGTATACCATATTTCCTGGGATGTCTTTAACTTGTACAAGTCTTTGTGTAGATATATGTTTTCATGAATTTGCTGATTAGCAGACAACTGAATATGCAAATGGGAGATCTCTGAAAACCTGGGCTCTCCCTGTGCCTCGTCTCATCACTGGTATTCTGTTCTTATCCTCACCTCCTTATCACAGAAATCCTGCTGGGGTCATGTCATTTCTCCTTCCCTGTCCCACAGCCTCGAAATTAAAAAAGAAAATAAGTTGGGGCAATCATAGAACTCACCTATTTTGTTTCCTAACTCTTTGGGGGCCATTGTCCTTTCATTAACTGATGTCCAATTTTATTATTTTATTTAAACAAATGCTTCACACAACTCTGGGACCAGATAAGTAGAGTTTGGTACAGGCTCTAAATATTGACAAAATATAATGAATACGTGTATTATATTTAAAAATTCACAGCACAAGGTCAAGCTATTCATTAATATATAGCACCTTTGATTTTTCTAATCTTATGAATTTTGAGCAAAATATGCATAGGCAGCTACTGCAAACTGAAAGTATTGTTTCATGACTTTTGAATAGGTCATTTTTCCCTGAGGTTGTTTTTTAATCCCTTTATACCTTCACTGACATTAACTATTCTCCTGTGTATGCATGCGTTCTAAGGTGAGGTCATCATCCATGAGATCATCACAACGACAGTCTAATCTATATTTGCCAAAGAATTCAAGTCAGATTTTTCTGTTGATACTTATTTGGGAAATTATTTTATTTTACTTTATTGTATTTTCTTTTTTAAAGTTTATTTCTGAGACACACACACACACACACACACACACATACACACACACACACACACACATACACACACACACACATACACACACACACAGTGCAAGTAGGGGAGGAGCAGAAAGAGGTATGGAGCCTGCTTGGGATTCTCTTTCCCTCTCTCTCTGCCCCTACCCAACTTGTGCTCACTCTCAAAATAAATAAATAAACTCAAAAAATTTAAAAAGAAAGACATTTTATTTATTGGGTTATTTCAGAAAAACACAATTTTCTGTAGTTGGTGTTAGAATTCAAATCCCAGATCTACAATTTAGCCTCAGATTTTAGAGAAATTCTCTAAACTCTCTGCATTTCAATTTTCTTACCTATGAAGTTTGGCTATTGGTAATACCTCCTACTCAAAGTTTTATGATTGCATGAAAGAATTGAATACACAGTAGGTATTCAAGGAGTGCAGAATTTTATATATTGATTATCCTGAACAAAGGGTTTATGATGTTAACTCTTCCAATGGTTCTCTCTTTTAAGCTGTGAATTTCAATGTTATTGACTGGATGTTTCTTTTGGCTTACTGATTTTTTGTTTGGGTTGAGTTCTTTTTAAATGATCGGTAAATGTTAAAGTAAAAGAAAATGTAGGAGAATTTCATTTGTAGTCTACTACTTTTAACCTCTCCTGTACAAACAATAAACATTGCTGCTTTTTTTTTATTTTCAAGAATTGCACTGAATTCTCTTTTGATAAAAAATTGTATAACATCAAAGTATGACAGATCAAAAGGTTTGGATTCTCCTGTCATTACCCTGATGAAATTTACTTTAGAAAAGTGTGAATTTCAATAACACTGCTTTTGTGATTGCATAGCAACTACATCTGAAAAGAAATAGAATTGAATTGTAAGCATCTTTAGGTAGTAATCACTGCTATTATTACATTTATATATAAGTTTAGAAGTATATGTCAAAGAATAGCCTGCCAATGTTGTTAAACTAGAAAACCACATCTTAAGCATTTGACATTATATGATTTAAATAACAAGTTAACTCTTTTGAACTTCATCAAATTTTAAATAGGATTTATAGATATCATAGATAACACAAACATAAAACTGGCAAGAGACACAGAATTGCTTTCAAAAGAAACACAACTTACTGGTTGGGTTTGAATTATCTGAATAATTATCATAATTATAATTTATGTTATAAAAGCCCAAATAACTTTTGTAGTTCCCTGAATATGGACAATGAGGCAATCAATGAACATCCAATAGGCCTGCAGTTCGAATGACTCAATTAACATTTGACTAAAGTAATCAAAATATTTGTCATTATGTACCATATTAATTAATAAAAGCACTTCTTCCATATCATAAACTTTTACTCCAATGAAAATAGAGCCATTAATTTCATAAATTTTTGTTGCGTTAAGAAAAGAAAATATCAGGGAAGTAACTAACTTTATAATTACTCCACAGCAGAAGACATAAACAGACACTTCTCCAAAGAGGACATCCAGATGGCCAACAGACACATGAAATGATGCTCAGCATCCCTCATCATCTGGGTAATGCAGATCAAAACCACACTGAGATACCACCTCATACTAGTCAGAGTGGCTAAAATGAACAAATCAGGAGACTATAGATGCTGGCGAGGATGTGGACAAATGGGCACCCTCCTACACTGTTGGTGGGAATGTAAACTGGTGCAGCCTCTCTGGAAAACAATGTGGAGTTTCCTCAAAAAATTAAAATAGAACTCCCTTATGGCCCTATGACTCCAATCCAGTTTAAAAAGAAAACAGAATAAGATATAAGAAAAAAAATTTACTAGAATTGAAACTGAGTATGGTAGTAATTCCCTATCCATAATGTTAAGATATCTTCTATTAGATAAGACACAATACCACATTAAAGGACAAAAATGGCTCATAAATTCATTTGTAAGAAAGTTAGTTGCACAGTATTCCACTGAATACTTATCAGAGAAATCACCAAAACCCACTAACAGCCTATAACTAGTGTAAGAGCTCAAGTTGAAGGTGTACTTTCCTACAAAACCTCTTCATGGATTTAGGAAAATTTACTTAATGTTCTTTATTCTGCCTACTGATATGTTTTGCCTATTTCTTTATTGGGTTGTTTGTATTTTTATTTAAAATGTTGTAAGACTTCATTACACTTATCATATATATGATAAATATTTTACAGCATACTGTTTATCTTTTAAATTCAGATGTGCATGTAGAATTGTAATTTTAAAAAATTTTTAAACACTTAACTCATCAATATTCAATATTAATCACATAATAAACTGCCATTCAATTATTGTACTTCATATGACATAGTTTAATATTTTGTATCAGTTGTTGACTATTTTCTAATTTGAATTTTTACATTTTCTTTGAATTGTAGATTTTTAGAAGCATTTTTTTATCTTTATTTTGAGGAGATTTTTAAGATTCAATTTACTTTGAACACTGATTTCTACTATAGCTGCAATTTGGCCAGTGACCGTGATCTAAGTGCTTCCAGTTCTTTGATATTTGGAAAGGATTTCTTTAGAGCCCAATATGTGCTTAATTATTGTACACAATGCTTGTGAACTTGAATTTTTTTCACTCTGTTCAGCAGAGACTATTTTGATTCCTTTTTAGTACTTTAAAAATGTTAAGAAGAACTTCAACATACAAATATCTTGGAACTATCATTCCCATTCTTACATCAAGAAAAAAATCTCAACACACTGAAACCCAGTGGATATTCAGAGAACTAAGATTGTAGGGCAAAGCAACACCTCATAATCTATAGAGACAGGTGAACACTTACAGCTGGGAACTACATATCTAGAGCAATAAACTCATAGAACACTTTGATGAATTGGTGGGAGGCTAAGTATGAACTCGTGTGAAAATGATAAATTCCTTCTGATGGGACTTAGGGGGAATCCCATACTTTCATGGGTTTTGCCTCATGAACTCCACCAGGTTCTCATATTGAAGATCCAAGAAGGATCATGGTGTTGACAGTTGACAGGAAGAAATAAACATTGTAAAATATGCCTGGAGTATTCCTCAAGGAAAAAAGACTTTGTAAGAGCCTTTGCCCATTTAAAGGAAAGACATACATTTATCAAACTACAGTCTCTATACTTCCCAGCTCACTTAAGTTGTTAAAAAAAAAAAAAAAAAGAAAGAAAAGAAAGAAAGAAAACTCAAAACATTATGAAGGTTGAAATACAGGGAGATAGGTCCACTAAGAGGCTCAGATTTAATCATAAGACTGTAGAATGCTTCCTCTCCTCAAGGCCTAACAATCAGATTAATAGGGCTCCAGTATAACAGTGGATTACTCTTGAAATTGCTGCATGATACTCTTTTTCTGGGAAGGAGTACTTAAGGGAAGCCATAGTCAAGAAGAGAGGCAAAAACAAAAACACTAGAGAGAATAAAAAAGAACAGAACTAAGAATTACTGGACAGTTTCTAAATGTGTAACACATACATCACTGGAATAGCAAAAGGAGAAGGAGAGAATATTTATAGTAATAACGGTCCAGTACTTTCTACAATTAATGATGACACCAAATTACAGATCCAAGAAGCTCTGAAAACAGCAAGTAGGATAAATGTCGAATATCCACACCTCAGTGTACCCTATGCAAAAAAAAGAAAGGAAGGGAGGGAGGGAGGAAAAAAGACAAAGAAAAATTATTAAAAGAAGAGAGAGGGAGAAAGACAGAGAGAGAGAGAGAGAGAGATCATCTCATCTATAGAGGAATAGGAATAAGAATTGAAGGAGGCTTCTCATCAAAAACATGCAAGCAAAATGAGACTGGAGTGAAATCTTTAAAGTGCTAGGGGAAAAAATCAACCTATAATTCTATATCCAGGAAAAATGTCCTTCAAATATGCAGGAAAACATTAGAAAAAATTAGAGTACTTCAAACATTTTCACTCCCCAAGAGTAACAATTAAGCTGGCAAAAACTGCCAGAATTCAGCTGTTTTAGTTTTCGGTTACTTAATAAAAATATCATGAATGACATACTTAAAAAAGATTTTTTAAATGCTGAATTTCAGTAAAAGGACATGTTGACTTATCTGAACACTACTCTCCCCACTTCTCAGCTCTGCAACAGTCCTGAATAAAGGAGCCTGAATTCCTGGTGTAGGCTGCTGGTACCAGAGGGAGCAATATAACCTTATGCTCAAAAGAACTGTGTTAGCGTGCTTCAACACCTATCTGGTGGCACCCTGAAGAACTGGCTCAGGATGTGGCTTTGTTTCACCCACTTTGGAACTTTTCCAGGGCTGAGAAACATTTGCAAGTGTCATTTGTCATAAGCAAAAAAAAAAAAGCAAATGTATTAGATGTTGCTGTTGGGGGAGGTCTTCAAGAAAAGGTGACCGCTGGTGATGAGCTGGGCCTGAGGTAACTGAAGGTTTCCCATCTCTCCCCTTGCCTCTGAAAGTAGATTTCTCTTTTCTTCCCCATCTCCAGAAGCTTCAAAAAGGATAGTCTTGAGATAGAAAGTGGTATTGACAATACCTGGATGGCATATGTAACTGAATCCATTGAAGGTCTCTGTATAAACTTTTAAGATTTGGGGGGCACCTGGGTGGCTCATTCAGTCAAGCCTCTAACTTCAGCTTAGGTCATGATCTCACAGTTTGTGAGTTCGAGCCCAACATCAGGCTCTCCTGCTTCTGATCCTCTGCCCCCCCACCCCCATGCACTTCCTCCACTTGTGCTCTCTCTCTCTCAAAAATAAATTTAAAAAAAAAAACTTAAAAAAAAAAAAAGATTTGGTGGGCAGGTGCACAAAACTACTCTGCTTGAGGCCACCCAAACCTCCTAAGTAAGTTCACTTGCTCATTAAAACTGTCACCTACTGATCTGGAGTTGCCTGGCTCTTTCTTTAGTCTCTCTCACCCTCCTTGTACGGTAGCAGGTTTCAGGTCATACCCAGGATACTCCCCAGGAGTTTGGGAACTAGCAGGTGCTGTCTGGGACAGTTATATAGTCCTGCAAATAACAGATAGGCTGAAAAGTCTGGGAAGGAAGAAGTAGTGGGGAGGAGACACATGGGAAAATAAGGGATTTCAGAAGTTCCTTTATATTCCAAGAAATCTAGACGGTCACATGCTTGTTCAGGACTGGATGTATGTTCCAAAAAGACCCAAGACCCTAATTTATCAACTATTACTGACTTTCAGTGTCCAGACAAGTAAGAAGTGAAGATTAGGGCACAACACTAAAAGAATACCCCAACACAGTGACAATCTGCAAAGACTGGGAAAGCTTTGTTTGCTTTGTTTGGTTTGATTCCAGATGTGTAAGGAAATCTTTGTCAATCTTTAACTGATGAGTAATCTAACACAGTGAAAACTTCAGTGACTACATATGACAAAAAATACCTTATTCAATAATTTCAGAAAATTCACTAAACCAACAAACAAGAACACAAAAATTAGAAAGAAAAGAAAATCACAAATATGTGGAAATTACATGATATACTTTTAAGCAACAAATGGGGTCATGAGTCAAAGATGAAAGTGAAAGATAAATTAGAAAAAAACTCTGAGAAAAATTAAAAACAAAATATAGCGGATTAAAACTCACTGGATGCAGTGAAGGCAGAAAGAAATGTGTATCTATAAATTACTAAGAGAAGAAGTCTCAATTTTCTATTGTGTTATTAGAAACCAGGAAAAGGGAAGCAGGCTCCCAACACTAGCAACCGGGAAGATAGAAAATTAAAGCAAAAAATTCAGAGACAAATATAATAGAAAAACAAGAGGGAAAAAGTAAAATCAAAGCTTGGTTCTTTGAAAGGATCAACACATTGATCAAACTTCAGCAAGACTCACTAAAGTAGGGAAAAAAACAAAACCTGGAATTGCTGAAATCAAAATTGAAAATGGTGACATTACTACCAATCTGAAAGAAATAAAAATGCTTCTAAGAACAAAGTATGAACAATTGTATGCAGACATCTTTATGACGTAGGGGACAGATTCAGAGAATCATACAATCTATCAAAACTGACTCAAGAAAATAGAAAATTTGAGCAGACCCAAAGGGAGTCAAGAGATTAGATCAGTAATGAGAAATATCCCAACAAAGAACTAGATGGATACACTGTTGAACTGTACTAAACATTTAAAGAACTAGTTACAGTCCTTTTCAAACTCTCCTGGAAAACAGAAGCATAAGAAGTACTTCACAATTAATACTCTGAGACCAGTGATACTGTGACACCAGGCAGACAGGGCATCGCAAGAGAAAACTATAGACTAATATTCCTTATGAATATAGATGAAAATATCCTTAATAGAGTGATAGCAAAATGAACCCAGGAGAATACTACACAACTCATGCTGCATAATCAAGTGGGATTTACCCCAGGAATGCAAGGGTAGTGCAACATAATAAAAGTAATTAATATAAAACCCCATATTAATAGCATGAAGGGGGAAAACCACCTTAACTGATGCTGAAAAAGTATTTTACAAAACCATATACTCTTTTCATTATAAAAAGAAAATTACCTCAATACACTAGGAACAAAAGGCAACCTCCTCAACATGATAAAGTTAACTTATGAAAAATCCACTGCAAACATCTTGTATTCGGATGTGAAAAAGGACTGAAAGCTTTCCACTAAGATCAACAATCAGGGGCACCTGAGTGTGTTAGCTGGTTGTGCATCTGACTTCAGCTCAGGTCAGAATCTCACAGTCTATGTGTTGGAGCCCCGTGTTAGACTCTGTGCTGACAGCTCAGAGCCTGAAATCTGTTTCAGGTTCTGTGTCTCTCTCTCACTCTGCACCTCCCCCACTGAAACCGTCTCTGTCTCTTTCAAAAATAAGCATTTAAAAAATCAGACAAAAATACTCTCTTTCTCCCATTAATATTCAACATTTTATTGACAGTTCTAGCTAGAGGAATTAAGCAAAAAAGAGAAATAAAAATATCTATGTGGGAAAAAAGGAACTAAATATCCGTCTTAAGAGATGACATGATTTTTATACATAGAAAACCCAAAATAATTCCCCCTCAAAAAACTATTCAAATTAGTAAACAAATCAGAACAATTAGAGGATACATAATCAATCTACAAAAATAACTTTTATTTCTATACACTATCAATGAATAATCTGAAGGGAAATTATTATATAAAAGCATCAAAATAATGAGGGCTTATAACAATATTCTTTATATTGGTTAAATTATGGAAACAACCCAAGTACCTATCAATTGATGAATGGATAAAGAAGTGGTATATAAATATACAATGGAATATCACTCAATCATAAAAAAAAAGATGAAATCTTGCCATTTGCAACAACATGGATTGAGCTAAAGAGTATTCTGCTAAGCAAAATAAGTGAAAGAAAGACAAAAACCATATGACTTCACTCATATGTAGAATTTAAGAAACAAAACAAGTGAACAAAGGGAAAAAAGAAAGAGAGAGAGAGAGGTAAACCAAGAAACATACTCTTAACTATAGAGAACAAGCTAATGGTTACCAAACAAGTGGGCATAGGGATGGATGAAATAGGAGATGGAGATTAAGGAGTCACTTGTTGTCATGAGCATTTAGTGAAGCATGGAACTCTACAATCACTATATTGTACACATGAAACTAACATAACACTGTATGTTAACTACCTGGAATTTAAATAAAACCTCAATAAAACAAAAATTTAGGAAAAGAAAATATTAACCAAAGAAGTGCAAAACTTATATACTATAAATTACAAAATGCTGCTCAATAAAAAATAAAGACCTAAATAAATTGTTAAGAAAATTATAGTCTCCGTAGCAACTGACAGATTAAATATAGTAGTTATCAAAATTCCAAATTCCCTTTTCTTTGCACACTTGGAAAAGATGATTCTAAAATTTCTATGCAACTATAAAAGACTCAGAACATCAAATCAATCTTGAACAAGGGTGCCTGGGTGGTTCATCCAGTTAAGTTTCCAACGGTGGATCAGGTCATTATCTAGTAGTTCATGGGTTTGAGCCCCATACTGGGCTCTATGCTAACATCTCAGAGCCTGGAATCTGCTTTCGATTCTGTGTCTCCTTCTCTCTGCCCCTCTCATACTCACTCACTCTCTCTCTCTCTCTCTCTCTCAAAAGTGAATAGACATTAAAAAAATTTTTGATTAAAAAAAACAATCTTGAATAACAAATGTATAGGACTCACAATTCCAGACTTCAAACCTCAATAAAACTTACTTACAAAGCTAAGTAATCAAGAAAATGTGATACCAGCATAAGGACAGATGTATAGATAAGTGTATTTGTGAGTCCAGAAATAAAACACTTATCAATGGTCAACTGATTTTCAACAAGGGTGCTAAGACAGTTTACTGTGGCAAAAGGTCTCCCCAAAAATGCTGCTGGAATAATTAGATATCCAAATTCAAAAGAATAAATTTAGACCCTAATTACATGCTACATGCAAAAAATGAATGTAAAATGGATCAAAGACCTAAATTTAAGAGCCAAAACTGTAAATGCCTTAGAAGAAAACAGAGTAAATCTCCATGACTTTGGATTTAACAATGGATTCTTATTCTTATAAATGACAGTAAAAACACCAGCAAAAAAAAAAAATCAAAATGTATACATTAGACTTTTCCAAAATTAATATCTTTGTAGAGCAAATGACACCATCAAGAACGAGAAAATACAGCCCATAGATTCGAAGAAAACATTTGTAATTCATACACTTGTTAAGGGTCAAGTATTCAGGATATATCAATAATGCTAACAACTCAACAAACAAAAGAAAGACAACCCAATTAAAAAACTGGCAAAGGACTTGCACAGGCATTTCACCAAAGATTTACAATAGTCAAGAAAGACATGTAAAGATGCTCAATATCATCAGACATTATTGGAAGGCAAACCAAAACCACAATGAGATACCACTTCATACCAAGTAGGAAGGCAATAATAACAATAACAATAATAGTAATAACAACATGAAAAGTAACAAGTTTTGATAAGGGTGTGGACAATTTGGAACTCTCATACAATACTAGTGGAAATCTAAAATGGTACAGATGATACTAAAAATAGTTTGGTGATTCCAGAATAAGTTAAACAGAGAGTTAGCCTAGAATCCAGCAATTCCATCTCTGGGTATATACCCAAAAGAAATGAAAGCAGGTACTCAAAATAGAACAACAAAAAAAAAATGTGTACACAAATGTTCACAGCAACAGTATTCACAACATCCAACTGTCCAATCTTTCATTATTAAGCATTATGTTAAATGCAGGGTTTTTGGAGATGTGTGTTGATTGTGTAACAAAAGCTCCCTTCTAGAACTATTCCTGGTTTTCTGAGTCAAGATCAGCCTAAAGATACATGATTATTAAGTGTAATGTGGGATCCTGGATGGGATCTTGGAATAGGAAAAGGATATCTATCAGTTAGAAAGTCTAGAAATCTTAATAAATGATGCCCTGTTAAAAATATATCAACATGAATTTGTTAATTATAACAAACATACTATATTAATTAAAGATGTTAGTAATTAGGTGTAAGTGTGGAATATATTGATAATATAGATTTCTGTATTATTTCCACATTTTTTCTATAAATATAAAATTGTCTAAAGTAAGGATTATTAAAACTTATGTCTATTTATATTTTACTAATAAATTC
>NW_024082387.1:37558-126201 GCF_003009895.1 Hyaena hyaena | reverse complement strand
CCCCCCTCCCCCCCACATCCATCAGTCCTCAGTTTTTGTCAGCATTCAAGAGTCTCTCATGGTTTGCCTCTCTCCCTTTCCCCCACCATTTCCCCCCTTCTTCTCCCCCTTGGTTCTCCATCAAGTTCCTCCTAATCCTCCTATATGTGCAAACATATGATATTTGTCCTTCTCTGCCTGACTTATTTCGTTCAGCATAACACTGAGGGATCTCATTTCATATGCTTTTCCTACATTGCCCAAAGTTTAGTTATTTAACAGCCTTTACAACATAAGGCTTCCTGTCAGTCACTGAGATCAGGAAAGCCCAGTGTCTACTTAACATTCTCTTTTTTGGTGCCTTCCTTGGTTTGGGTCCCCAGAATTTGTAATCTTGTTTTTCCAAGATCAGCTATGTATTTAAAAATATATTTCTAATTTTCTTTATTTTTATTTTTTAGTGCTTACTTACTTTTGAGATAGAAAGAGATAGAGCACAAGTATGAGAAGGGGAGAGGGAGAGAGAGACAGAATCCTAAGCAGGCTCCAGGCTCTGAGCTGTCAGCACAGAGCCTGCTGTGGGGCTCAAACTCACAAACCAGGAGATCATGAACTGAACCAACGTCAGGGGCTTAACTGAAAGAACCACCCAGACATCCAAAATTTTCAACCAGTATTTATATAGGTTTTAAGGAATGATGTTTCCTCGTATATAAACTTCCATTTTATCCTCTCTAGTTAAATGTATTATTTTTATGGTTTCTGGCTTTAATGTCAGGATTAGTAAGTCCCACCTTATACCTCATTTTTTTAAAAGTCACTAACTTCATTTCAAATCAAAATTTTAAAATGTTTATCTGAATCCATTTTAGTATATATTCTGGCAATATATTAAATAGTATGTATAAGTATGTGTATACACATATTTTATTCATTTTTTTTCAATTGTTAGCCAGATTCCAGAATGTAATGAATATGAATTTTTTCTCCAATAAATTTACTACTCAAATGCATCTCTTTTCATTATTATTTTTGTGTACTGTCCTGAATAGTTTAGAAGTCTTATTCCAGAACAACTTCTTCATTGATTTATTCACTCTCTCTCTCCTCCCCTTCTCCACTTGTAAAAAGAGTGGTTTGGGAGGAGTTTAAGGTATAAATCCACCACTGAAGAGTTGTTGAGACTGCAATATGTTTATAGATTAACAGGAGTACTGTTGAATTTTTCATCAGTAAACAAATCCCTTAACATCTCTGTACCTTAATCACCTCATCTATAAAATGGGATTAATGGTGTACCTGCTTCACAATGACAATACATACCTTATAAAATATGTTGAGTATTAAATTAGCAAACATATATAAAGAAACTAGACAAGTACTGAGTATCAGCACTGGTTGGAAAGAATCAGTAAAAAGAAGTTGGAAATATAATAGGCAGGATAACTGACAGAATAATATTTAAGAGGAGGCAACAAGTGACATGTTTCCCAAGACCTGCGGGTGGTGGGGAGTGGTTGAGGCCTTACTTGCTATGTCAGACTAGAACATTAAAAAGGATTTAGATTAGATGGTGGGGATTTAGATAAATTTTAGGATCTGGGGTAGGAAGTTTAATTAACCTTTTCTCCCCTTAGGGCAATGAGAAGGTTGAATGCCAAAATAGATACAGGATATAGCTTATGGTAAATGGTGTTAGCAGAGAAGAGAAAGTTCGAAATAGTAGCTGTTGAAAATGGGAAAGAATATAGGAGAAAGTATCATAATTTCTCACAGCATTAGAGTCTCAGTTAAGAATGGACACTCTAGTACATTGCATTAGTACACCAGCATCACCACTCTTACTGGTTAGTGTCTCTGGTGGACTCTTTATTAATATTTTTAATATCACACTGCATATAATCTGACAAATATTGTTAATATAATACTTCCTTACTTGAAAATAGGAATAAAAAACATTAGTCTACCTTACAAAACTGTGTTCCTTAAAATTAATGTCTTCCTGGTCCTTTTATCCCAAATGTTGAGCAGAAGTTTTGGGTTTTTTTTTTTTTTAATTTATAAAAAATGAAAAGAACAAGACCCTGAGAAGCTAAAAGCTATCCTTTTTGTTAAAATTTTGTAAATGTTTTATTTATTTCTGAGAGAGAGAGAGAGAGAGAGAGAGAGACAGTGTGAGCAGGGGAGGGTCAGAGAGAGAGGGAGACACAGAATTTAAAGCAGGCTCCAGGCTCTGAGCTGTCAGCACAGAGACTGACACGGGGCTTGAACCCACGAACCGCGAGATCATGACCTGAGCTGAAGTCGGATGCTCAACTGACTGAGCCACCCAGGCGCCCCGCTAAAAGCTATCCTTAATTGCTGGCAGAATGAATTAATGATGTAGCAAATAAAATACTGAAATACATATACATGTAATTTAGAAATAGTTACACATGATTTTGATTTATTATTTATTTTTTAATGTTTATTTATTTTTGAGAGAGAGACAGAGACACTGTGCAAGCAGGGAGGGATAGAGAGAGAGGGAGACACAGAATCTGAAGCAAGCCTCAGGCTCCAAGCTCTCAGCCCAGAGCCCAATGCAGGTCTCGAACTCACTAACTGTGAGATCTGACCTAAGCTGAAGTTGGATTCTCAACCAATGGAGTGACCCAGCGCCCCAGGATTTTGACTTTTTAAATCATCTAACAGTACTAAAGAGTATATACAAATTTATGAAATTATCCATTAAAAGTTACTTTTTTAATTTGAATTCCGATCACAGGACTGTTCAGTGGTCAGTTTCAATTTGGAAACCAATTGGTTTTGTCTATGCCCTAGGTTTCTTCTGAGGTTGTATAGAAGTTCCAGAGAGCACCACCTATTCAAGGTGTCAGAGAAAGCCCAGATAGCTGCCCTGTTCTTCTCTGTCCTATCAAGCCTGGAGTTTAGGTCAGAACTATTGACTGACTCAAGCACCTTTAGTCATCTTTATGTAATAATTTTGAACGTTGCTTGTGTGATAGAGGTGGTAGCAAACCTGAAGACAGTAAATCACTACAATATATAAATGTATCAAATCAACCCTTTGTATACCTTAAGCTTACACATGTTATATGTCAGTTATATTTCAGTAAGAAAGAAAAGGAAGTTGCCTGGTTAAGAAAAATCCATAGAAAATCCCATCATCTGAAACTTTTAGGAAAATCATTTGAACAATCTATTACAAAGTAGATTACTGATAATTCCAAACCACCAGAATCAGGGCAATGCCTATTCTTCAAACTCAAATACACTTTAGTGTCCTTCAGCTGTCCAAAAATGGCCACTCCAAATGACTGCTTTGTGTATAATTCCAGTTTTATTATCTAGACATATTAAAGAGTTTACAGATTTACATATTGAAGCTTCAGCCTCAGGCTGCAGTGACTTATTGCTATGTCATGGCTCATATCCTTTCTTTAATACTGTGTTTCCTAGAGATACAACCGATCAAGTCACAAGCTGTATGTCATTGCTGTCACCATTCAAAGGACTCAGAATCCAGGGGTCAGGTCTGTCATTCAAGGACTTCTGCTATACGTAGAGACTCAGGCCATCATCGATCACTTTCCTTTTGTAAGTATTTTTCTATTATAATTTTGTAACGTAATGAAAATAGTTTTCCTGAATCATATGTTTATTATTCACTTCAAACACATTTATCAGAAACTGAAAGTTGGTAGGAGAGAAACTGTAGGCCCTAGATATCGGAAAAATTGCCAAATAAGAGATTTAAAAGAATTAGATCTCACACATAGATACTCCTCTATCAATGGTATAATTTCTTTAGACTGAACTTCAATTTTAAATTGGATTATCATTCTTTTGCTTTTGGAAGTAGGGTTGTAATGCCTGTGGGGGGCGGGTGGATTGTATAGAAAGAAAAAAATGAAAGCTCTTAAGAAATGAACAGTATGGAACATAACGGACTCTGAGGAAGAATATACAGGAAAAACTGTAAATTTACAAATGTAAGATTAAAATCAATGTATATAGAAAAGCAAATAAACCCAAATACAGAACACCTATTTTGAAGCAATGGCCCATGGAAAGAATAGTAATGGCCACAAACAGGGACTGAAGGGTGAAAAGGAAAGATACTCTGTGTACAGAGAATGATATCTGTAGGGGAAGGATTCTGTCTTACCCATCTAAGAAAAAAAATTCTATTCCTAACAATGTGATGACCCCTCTCCCTAAGCCTTCCAGCCCTGAGATGGGCAGCTGATTGAACTTCAGGCAGTGAATAATGGAAGAAGAAGCAAGCCAGAGATGGGGCAAAAGCAATCACATTATTTTCTTATCAGAATTTGAACAAGGAATTAGGTTTTGATTTTAGAAGCTGTTACTGATGGAGCTACTTTCTGCCATGCTATATATTTAAGAAGTTAAAGTGAGTCAACAGAAAATAGCATGAAAACAGAGGACACAGAAGCAAAGAGAAAATAAATCTACCCTATAAAAAAGAAAGGAAGCCCCTTGTTCCAGCTCGTCTGCATTTTGCCACATTTTTTGTAAAAAAAAAAAAAAAAACCTTTTAGGGGTGCCTGGGTGGCTTAGTCGGTTAAGTGTCCGACTTTCGCTTAGGGCATGATCTCGCGGTTCGTGGGTTTGAGCCCCGCGTCGGGCTCTGTGCTGACAACCAGCTCAGAGCCTGGAGTCTGTTTTCAGTCTGTGACTCCCTCTCTCTCTGACCCTCCCCTGCTCACGCTGTCTCTCTCTCTCTCTCCTAGAAATAAATTAAAAAAAAATTAAAAAACCTTTTAATTTTATAATAAAGGATCATGTAATAAAGTACTGGAGAGTACATATACTGTTAATATTTGGTAGCTAAGAAACAAATAAATGTGTCCCTCTGCATTCTTTTCCTGAAAGAAACTAAACAAACTCTTAAAACATGTTGACTGAGGAAGGAAAGAATGAAATGAGGGAGGGAGGAATAACAGACCTTCACTCTTGTTTTTACACACACATACACACACACACACACACAGAGGAAATACCTGTGGATTGGGGTCATAGATAATCTATGTATTTTAAATAAATGCGAATACAGATTACTTTAAAAAAATTTAATCTTTATTTGTTTTTGAGAGAGACAGACTGCAAGCAGGGGAGGGACAGAGAGAGAGGGAGACACAGAATCCAAAGCATTCTTCAGATTCTGAGCTGTAAGCAGGAACCTGATGCGGGGCTCAAACCCATGAACCGTGAGATCACGACCTGAGCTGATGTCTGTCACATAACTGACTGAGCCACCCAGGCACCCCCAGATTGCTCTTTTAAATGTGATACTAATCTACCTGGTAATAACATATTAATCACTAAGTAGGAAAAGCAGGTAAATACATACCAGTTCTATACTTTTATCTACTGGGTCTACCTAACATTAATGAAATTCTAGTATTCTGATACGAGAAAACAATTAATTTGCAAATCAAGTATGAAACACCTGGATTTCCAAACTTTGCAAATGTTTCCCATCCCAATGAGCCTTGATATTGAGATGCTGCAGCAAAAAGGGTCAAGTTATCATCATTTTCTCAGCATTTAAAAAAGTCAATTACTCAAAATGTCTTTAAAAAGTGATGAAGAAATATTGGTTGAACATTTTTTTAATGCTTTTCAAACTGAAAATCGTAGATTTGGCTTATAACACATATATCAATCGCATGAAATAATCCTCCCAAAATTGAAAGAGCTGGTGACTTAACAATTATCAGAGAGATAAGTGACACAAAGTTAATATTAACTAAACAGAAACAATTTTCTTGGTTTTTAACTTTTTATTTAAATTCCAATTTGTTAACATATTAGTTTCAGGTGTACAATATAGTGCTTCTATATTTCCATACAGTACTCAGTGCTCATCACAAGTGCACTCTTTAATCCCCATCACCTATTTGTTTTGTTTTGTTTCTTAACTTCCACATATGAGTAAAATCATATGACATTTGTCTTTCTCTGACTGAGTTATTTTGCTTAGCATAATATACTCTAGCTCCCTCTACATTCTAACAAATGGCAAGATTTCATTATTTTTGATGCTGAGTGATATTCCATTCTGTATATAGACCACATCTTCTTTATGCACTAGTCAACGGACATTTGGGAAACAGAGCCAATTTTCCATTGCTTCATTTTAGTAAGAGGAGAGGCTGTGCCAGTCTAGGTCAGCCATAGAAAGTGGATGGCATGTGGAGCTTCAGGCTCCATTCTTTCCCCTCTGGTAGATATTGCCATTAATTATTGCACTTGTTTTCAATGAGTCTAGGTGTTGCCTCAGATTTCTTTTCAACATTTTGTGAGAAAAATACTTCATTTCTCACCCTACTAGTTAGACTACAAATTTTATGGAACTAAAGTTTGGGTGTCTAAGCAGAAGAAGGTAGTTAAGTGTTTGACATTAACTCATGATAAATAATGAAACATGATTTGATCATTTTTCTTTAGGATACATACTTCATAAGAAAAATCATAGCTTCCATTACTTCATAAAGGAAAGACTAATAGTGAAAATGCTGGGAAAGTTAAGTTACCATTTAAAAAGTACCCCCTATGTTCTAAGTGCTGTGCTAAGTCCTTTATCACACTTACCTTGTTTAGTCGTAACAATAATTCTGTGAGATGGGAACTGGCACATCAACTTTTACAGAGGAGGAAACCAAGATGTGAAACAACATGCTCAAGATGATTGAACATTAGACAACGGATATCTCATAGCAAGGTCCCCTGCCTCAAACACCTAGTATGTCAACAATGACTTTAAACTGCCTCTCCTCAGTCCGATATTCAGAGGCCGACTGCCCTTTGCAGGGAAAGTTGTACTGCAATGACCGCATTGAGTAGTGCTTGAAAAGACTACTTGCTCATTAATTAAGGAAATTTCCTTTTGGCAAGAGGCAGTCCCCATTGTAATGAAAAGTACAGCACTGTTCTTCAATTTAATCTGAATGCTTTCAGTTCTAATGCCAAAGAGGAGGGAGCTCAGAGTCATTACTTATTGCCACACTCAACCAATGGAACAATCATCAAACGCGGAGAGCCACATTCTCTACTCCAGGCCACCAGAGCAAAAATAGTATCTCATTTTCCTTTCAATCTGAGCAGATCATTATCAACAGTAGTTACTGACTTCAGAACGGTGCTTACAGCCTAGTGTCTCCCAAAGAGGAGATGCTAGACTACATATTATTTTTACCACTTTCAAAGCCTAATGGAAATTGTACAAATATCTGCCCTAAGGCTTTATTAGGTTAATGAAAACAACAGGTGCCCTTGATTTTAGTAAGTTTTCTATCAAAGCAGAGTGGGTATTGCAAACTGTGACCCAAAGCTGCATGTATCTCCTTCAAATAAATCTGGAGACTAGGCACTTTCTGACAGCACTCACACAGCACTCACTGTTTTCAAATGTCTCCATCCCATATGACACTGTCACTGTTCATCTGTGCTATAGATGTCACAGGAAATGAACCATAAAGTTGTATAATAATGGCTTTCATGTGAAGATCAATTTATTACTACAGGGTAGTGACTATATTTGGCAGGATTACACAATGAAACCCAAGTGCTGGGCTCTGGAACTCATGGTTTACAAGTTAACACTTAGATTTCAACAATACTACCTGTTTCTTCCCCTATCCTCACTTATGGGCAAAAAATGCCTAAGCAGGGGATCCCAGCATTTAACAAGTACATGTTATGTGACAGAAACTATGTAATGTTTTATAGCTATTCTCTTATTTATCCTTTACAGCAATCCAATAAAGTAGGTAGCATTATTATCCCTGGATGGAAAAAAATGAATAACTGAGATATACTCACATGATAGATGACTGACTTGGGATTCATATCTGTCAGCTATCTTGCCCTAAATATCTTAGACAGTGTGAGGCCTTTTCCAGCTCTTCCACACCTTCTTTCCCTGCATTTCACTGTTTGCTTGTACAAGTGCTCATTTATAAACTAATCCCTAGCACCTTCATTTTATCAGTGTGCAGCTTCTGGTTCTTGAATTTGGACTATGACTTTCTATACTAGAATTATCTCTTCTTGTTTCAAATAAAGAACACCAAATCTTATGTCAATGGAATCCTGATACTTTATTGATATGTCTCTATTTCACTACCATTTGGTACACAAAACTTACAAAAGCCCAGAGCATTATATGGGATTCACATGTTTCAGTAGATTTTTGATTATAACAAATTAGAACAAACTAAAAGCTCGAGATACTTCTATGAAACTCTTTCACATTTGTCTTTAGACCATGACTTCTGATGTTACCTCTCAATCTCTAAAAAGTGATTAACAGGTAAAAAACAATTAAGTTATTAATTAAATACTATTTTCCTTGGGGTATCTGGGTCGCTGAGTCAGTTAAGCATCTGATTCTTGGTTTGGGCTCAGGTCATGATCTCACAGTTTTGTGAGTTTGAGCCCCATATCGGACTCTGTGCTGGACGCATGGAGCCTGCTTGGAAATCCCTCTTTCCTTCCCCTGCTTATGCCGTCTCTCTCTCTCAAAATAAATAAATAAAAAAGAGCATTTTCCAAGTTGTAGGGAAAAAAATAGCAGCAAATATCAAAATATAATCAGAAAAATTCTTACAAACATTGCAAGTGAACAACTCATTTCCAAATTACAATTTGAGCAATTCTAAAACACCACATTTCTTTCAGAAGCACATCTGCAGCAAAATATCCATATATAATAAATATATGTAAATATTTATATAAATATATATGTTGATATAAAACAGCAGCTTACTGCTCAAACTGAACACTGATCTCTATTTTATGGAACTCTAGGGACAGTCATATTGAAGATAAAGAAATAAACTCTTGGGGTACCTGGGTGACTCAGTCAGTTAAGCATCTGACTCTTGATCTCCGGTCATAATCTCACAGTTCATGAGTTCACTTCACTGGGCTCTGTGGTGAAAGCTTGGAGCCTGCTTGAGATTCTTGACTCTGTCTCTGTCTCCCCCTCCACCACTTGCACAAAAGCGCCCTCTTGCTCTCTCTCTCTCTCTCTCCCCCCAAATAAATGAACACTTAAAATTTTAAAAAAAAAGAAAATCTTTAGTTAATGTGTCCCATGTGGAAATTATTCCCCAAGTGCAAGGGAAAATTTTAAGAAACTAAAACTTCACATAAATGGAGGTAAAGGCCAGGAAATTAACAATTCAGTTGGACAAGAGAGTTGAAAATTGTAAACGAGTAAAACATAAAAAAAGTATCAAAATTCACAAAGTGACATTACTTACCATTATATTCTAGGGTTTCTCCTGTTTGGAAGAGTTAATCTGGGACATAACTTATCACAAGATGTTAGTATATTCTGTTTCTCTGGTGATGTAATAGGGAAGAGAAACTTAATTTGATTACATTATCCATACTCTCATCTCCCACTCTAACACTGTAGAGTATCTTTAACATTTATTCCAGGCAATTTTTACTCTTTTCTATGTTTTTTATTTGTTTCACTTGAGAAATTCATGGGTGGTTTTCTAAGAATATTGTGCATGTTTTTATAGAGCTTCATCTTCATAAGGATCTTAACTGATAAGTACTTACATTCTGCTATCATGGTAGCATGATAGTAACATATTAAAAAGTTTAAGGCTTTTGTTTTCCCAGTTTTTACATGCATTTTCAATTATCCTGACTGTATTAGTTTTCTAATATCACCACAAATTATCAAAAACTTGGTACCTTCCAATAATACAAATTCCTGATTTTACAACTCCGTAGGTCAAAATATTGGCATGCGTTAAGATCAAGATGGTAGCAGGGCTGAGTTTTTCTCTGGAGACTCTTAAGGGAGAATCTGATTGCTTGCTCAATCAAGTTATTGGCAGATTGCAGTTTCTTGTGGTTACAGAATTGAAATTCTTGTTTTCTTGACGGTTGCCAGGTGATGTCCATATCCAGATTTTAGAGGTCTTCCATGTGCCATGACTGGTGGCCTCTTCTCCTGTCTTCAAAGCTAGCAACAGCTCATTGAGTCCCTTTCATGCTTCAAATCACACCTGCTTCTACCTCCATCTTATTTTACAGCCATAGCTTCCTCAGGACTATAGCATAGATATCTTTGAGGAGCCTAATATACTGATAAAATATCTCCCAGATTCTCCAGACAGAATCTGTTGTCTGAATAGTAGAGACAGTTTCATCCACAAAAGCTAAGTGAAATGATGCCTCATGAAAATCGAAGAAAAGTGAATTGTGGATTTTTTCAACTTTTAAAATCTATATTTAGAGCTCTGTCTGAACTCGTCAACATTCTAAAATCAGTTAAGCCACATGTAGAAGGCTTCACTTACAAAAGGTTATGTGTGCAATGTAATCAGAGGCAAGACTGTCTAATCCATCTAATTGCTATTTCAAGGGATGGTTTATATCAAAGAAATGGTACTTATCGAGCATTCACATTATACACGGTATTTTTCTAAGTGTTTTATCTTTAATTCCCACTGCCAGTCTAGAGGTAAGCTCTCCTACCATATTTTTAATACCACTTAAAATATGAGGAAACTGAAGGGCAGAAAGTTTACATAGTCAATAATAAGCTGAGCTGATATTCGAATACAGGGAGGAGACATCTAGACCTGCTCTGGCTGAAAGAACTTGTGCTCATGGCAATGATGTTCCTATCAGCTCTCTCCCATGAGGCAACTACTCTCTACACGTGGCAACTGAACACATGTAGCGTGGCCAGTGTGACTGAGGAACTAAGCTCTTTTGAATGTATTTCATTTTAATTAATTTACATTATAAAAGTGTCATGTGGCTAGTGGCTACCATATTGGTAATTGTGCGAGCCATCCTCTTAATCACATCACAGAACAGCCTTAAGACAGCACTCTCCTACTCTCGATTCATCTTTTACAAACATATGCACTGCAATTCATTTATGATTTGCATTTCTGCTTCTGGAAACACAACAATTCTAGCATTGTAAATAGCTTCATTTAACAGTTTATCTCTTGTAATGATTTGTGCATAGAAAATAGGAAAGAAATCTGCCTGACAGACCATTTTATCTTGTCTTCCACTTCTGTGGAGGTGAGAGAAATCACTTGAAGAAATCACTTAATACACAGTGTTTTGTAAGAGAACATCGTGATATAAATTAGCACTGGTTTTCCCTCCAAATGTAAATGGCTATTCTTTTCTTATCCTTGATTTATTTATTTTGGCTTTATTGTGGAAAATCTCAAACACATAAAGGAGCACAGAGAATAGTATACTGAAACATCATTTCCTCATTATTCAGCTTTAAAATGTATCACCTCATGGCTACTTTTAGGTCTTCTTTACTCCTACTCAGGAGAGGAAGCATACGATATGTTGTAATTAGTAGCCTAACTGATGTTCAAATGGTCCCAGTTTTGGCTGGTGGGAGGTTATTTAATTAGCTAATGAATCCTTTCATTAGCTGCATTTTATCCTGCCAACTGCATAGTTAGGTTCATTTGTTTCACTTAACTTTTGAATTTAGAGATTTTTAACATAAGTTTGGTTTTTTTTTGTTTTTTTTTTTTAATTTTTTGAGAGAGAGAACCAGTCGGGGAGGGGGGCAAAAGGAATTGGGAGAGAATCTTAGGTATGCTCCACCCCTAGTGTGGAGCCCTTGTAAGTTAACTTTATAATGTAAAAATCTAAAATTTCACAGGGTTCTGAAGTAGAATATACAAAAGAAGACAGAGTAAAAAACAATCTGCATCCCCATTCTTCCTACCCTATTTTTGTTGGGTACTCCTCTGAGTAACAATTTTTATATTATAAGGCTTGCCTTTACACTAAAAATGTATGAATGAATACATAGATGTATTTATTTCTTCCATAGCCGGATAAAAACCTAGGTTAGCATACATACTCTCTCTGCTTTATTTATTTAACGAGAGTTGTGGCAATCATTCTGTAGTCATATTTAGAGATGGCCTTACTCCTTCGTTCCAGCTGCATACCACACTTCAGCATGTGGATATCTTATTTCTAATTCAGCAAAGTCCTTATGGATATAGATTTTGTATACTTTTCACCTTTTACTATTACAAACAGTTCTGCAATTAATAGTGTTCATAAATCTCTTCATGCTTTTGCCACTATGAGACTCCCTTGCTTACCTGTATAGCTATGGGAACAAAGAAGTGCCTAGTACCTAACGCCTTGAAAAAAGTAACTTTTCTTCAGAAGGTCATTATGTGAGAATCTAAGTTTAAGCAGCCTGTGGGAATACAACCATGCACTTCATTGTTACACACATACCCATAAAAATATAAAAGTAATGGGTGACTTAAGACACTTTTAATATTACTTGATCACTTTCCTCAATCGCAAAGCTAGGATGTCATATTAAAAGACAGTCACCATCTCTTTTCCTAGGAAAGTTCCAGGACTTCATTATTGTCATTAACTTCCTAGGATGGAAATGCAGGGATAAGGAAGCAATCTCTATCCGCGCTTCAAATCATCAAAAGGAGAGACTGTCAGCTTCTGTTGTTTAGTTCCAAATACTGCTTGGGCCATGCTTGCTAGAACATAGGATCACTACACAGAAAAAGATCTCACACACGAAGGAGGCTCTCTCCATCTTTCTCTGGTGTTCTTCTCTACTCCACCTACGGCAGGGGAATAAGCATGTTGTGTACACAGTCTTTCTTTCTTTTTTCTCATTATCTTTATCTGTCTCTCTGTACCATCTATCTATTGCTGTTTCCTTCTATATATTGAAAGGCTAAGTCTGTTCCCATAGGGAAGGAAGCCTCTTTCTTTTGCCACTTGGCAGGGAGTATGTGGCCCTGGGAACAAATGTGACCTCATTTATACTGTACTTCTCTGCATACCTTCCTATGTTAGGAGATGCCATGGATTGTTCTTTTATCTGAAGATTTTAGGGCTAAAGAGCATAAAAAATGGCTCTCCTGCCTGGTCTTATAAAATTTAGCCAGAATTGTCTGCAGTGTCTGGCCAGGGGCCCAAATCTATCTAGCAACGTACTACTACTTCATTTTTGCACCACTAATCTTCATGTATTTATCTTCCTCACAAATCAAAATACATTTATTTTTCATGCTTCAGTGGTATAAACACCTACACAAATACCAGAGATCATAAGAGAATTCAATGTTTAATTATTTGAATAGTAATGTAGCACTGCTTTTACTATCCACTGCAAAATGCCAAGCAAAGAATTTGAGTATTAGATACAGGAAAGTCTCCCTTCCAATCAGTAAAGAACAAAAGATTGATGTCTATTATGTGATTCAATTTCACAGCAAAGGACGGCTGTCACTAATAAATATAAAGAGACATAAGTTCATTTTACAGGAGAAGGTTGAAGTGTCTACTTGGCATTTGAGTTATAAATTAGCCTCCTTTTACCTTCAGCTGTATAACATATTCTTAAAATCTTATAATTCAGAACAGAAATATATCCTAGAGGATCAACTAATATTTTATAATGATTGATTGATAACTAACAAAAAATTATTCTCGAGGCTGTGAAAATTTGTGACTTTATAATTCCCACTGCACTGAAATGTCTGCATATTAAAATAAAATGTGATATTTTTTATATTGGCATCCTAGAAAGAGTATATCAACAACAGTCAACAGTTGTTATGAGTAAAAAATTCACACAAGTAAAAAAGTAAAAAAAGAAGAATCATGCCTAGAATCCCCAACGTAAGTATGAGAGCTAGCTTACCCTATGGTTCCAAAAGGGGGTAGGAGGCAACAGAAAGAGTAGCATTAGCCACACTATAAAACACAAACTTAAAATCACTGGAATTCTGTAAAACCCACTTTTTCTTCATCTATGAAATGGAAGGTAATACCTTCCTCAAAGTTTAAAATATTAAATAAAATGGGTTGACAAATGTGGGAGCTCTTTATCAGCAGTACCATCATAGAAGAAAAGTCTGGCAAATGTAGTATCCCATTACTGAAATGATAGATTCTTCTAATTCCCCTGCAGTCTTGGTTGCATGACCACTAGCACAAGAAAAACAGAGATCTTCGGATTGAAAGGAAGGAAAATCTGGGTGAAAAGGAAGTGGTCAGCCATTGGCTATTCATTTTGAATAATGTATCAGCTCAAGTGAATTGACCTTAGAAATAGCATGAGGATGAGGCAAGTGGCAGGAGAATCAAAGCTGGAAAGCCATCATGAGGAATGATGCCAGAGCAGACCTGATAATCATGTTTAAATAAGTTTTGAGTGAGCAGAAATAAGTGGTACACAAAAGCTGTGAGAAGAAGACTTAGAATACATGGGGAGGACATCAAGTAGCAAATAGATGGAAGCTGAAGTGTATAGGGTATGAAGACATATCAGTGAACAAAACAACAGATTATCAGTAAGGATTCTCCATTGAAAGTGACTCAAACCCTACTTAAAAGGGTTGACACAATGAAGAAGTCCATAGGGGAATTCTAACTTAGAGCTGAATCCAGGCACCAAAATGTTGACATCAGGTAGTTCACTGTACTTGTGCTCATTTACATGTTGGCTTACAATTCTTACCCTGCTTCTACTCCCATGGTGGCCCACAGTGGCTATGTTTTAGTTTAATGCCCTCATGGAGCCAATTTAGATGGAAAGAGGAATTTCACTTTCTGAGAATTCCAATAAAGTTACAAACTCTGTGGTGCTCTGATTGGCCACATCTGGGTCAAATGCTAATCTCCCTAAAGGCTAGAGTCTGGGTAAACCAGAACTAATACAAATAAGATTTTAGAGATGCCAGTGCCCAAGAAAAAACACAATTATATTACCAAAGTAAGGCTGAATGGGTGCTCAGCAGGCTAGGAGTATAGGCAGAGGCAGCCTATAAATACGAATCCTTTGTAGCTATAGATTTGAAAGGTTATTAAAACTATATTGCTAAACCAATAATGGTAATTTTTAAAATTATTATCCACACATATATTCAAGGACACATATCTATATATCACTATTATTCAATTAAACTGTAAATATTAGTTGAACAACTCTCATTTGGCTAATACTGATGCAAGCTCTGAGAACATGGTGGCAAACACCAGGAGAGAAATATATGCAATAAGCATTTAAGTAAATAAATAAGAAAGCTATGCAGAGAATTAAAATAGGGTGAAGGGATAACATGACAAGATGGTGACATTTTTACAGGGAAGGTTTCCTTTGAAAATACGATATTAAAGTCAGAACTTGTCAAAAAGGATGCATCTAGCTCATTTCAGGCAGATAGAAAAAATATGGTACCTTTCATATGTTCTATTTAACTATTCTACGGCATTTAATGACTGGGCACCTTAAATAAAAGCTACTTATAGACAACTTATGCCTACCACACCATAGCTAAATTTTGATGCAATTGCTTATTTAACATCTTTCTTATCAACCAAAACCTAAGCTCCCTGTTGGCAATGAGTTTTGCCTTCGAGCTCAGTTTGTAGCCTCATGTCTAAGTCTTGCTATGTACTCAGTAAATGTTTGCAGAATGAAAGGCTGAATCCAAAACAATTAATAATATTAATTAATAATATGGAAAACTTATTTGCTTTTGCAAAACATAGTATTCAATTATTTTAATTCCAAATACAATCAATGCTATAAAGATTAACAAAGATATCATTATAAGTGTTTCAGAGTTGTTCCAAAGCCTCAAGTTGAGGAAATCTCCCAGAGCTTGGTTAAAAAAAAAATCACCAGTCTTGGGGTATGTGGGTGGCTCAGTCTGTTGTATCCAATTCTTAGTTTCAACTCAGGTCATGATCTTGAAGTCTGTGAGATCAAGCCCCTACTGAGCTTGGGATTTTCTCTCTCTCTGCCCCTCTCCTCTTCATGCATATGCATTATCTCTCTCTCGAGACAAATAAACTTTAAAAAAAGTCAGTCTTCCTTTATAATACATCAGTATTTCTGAAATATGTAATGACAGTAACCAAATCTCTCTGGACTCAGATTTGTACAGCTGAACAAATGTAACTTCTTGGTCTCTTTTCATCAGCACAATTTAGATACCAAATATACAAATGTGTTGATGTAGAAGTCTCAGAATGGTGATGTTTCTGGCATTCAAGTTTAGTCACTGATTATAATTTTGTTATTTTAGTCTCTTCCTTACTATTGCTATGTTAACATGATTAGGAACAACTACCGCTCAAGGGGGAAGATAATTATGCAATTCATTGAGGATTTTCCCTCCCGAAAATAAATGTTTCTTATTCTGGAAGTTATATAGAAATTCACTTGAAATACAGAAGATAAATAATTGACAGAGTTCAGATACATGACAGCAAAGATAAAAGGGAAACAGTTCCACAAAAGCAAATGCTTGAGGTTATATCAAGGGCTTGGATAAAATCCCTAAAACACAGCCTTAGAATGATTCTAGAAGTTATCCAGCTTATTTTGCTTAGAGAGCACCTTTGGCTGAGCACCAAGGGGTATGCGGGGAGGAACAATATAGCAGAAAGAAGATTAAATAGGGACTTGACCTTATTTTGTACTGTAAGCAAGGGAAGAGGGACTTTTGTTGATAGGGCAAATTAATAGATCAGTAGATCTAATAATCAGTAGATAGGTGTGAAAGAAAAGAAAGCATGACTATGCGAATAAGAACATGGTGTGTGCATGTTTGCACCTATAAGGAATTCACAAGAGATGCATGGAATGGTGAGAAAGAAAACAAGATCTCTATAGCTACATGATGTGGCAACAGTGTTTCAGGCTCTCAGAAGGGCAATGGTCATGCTGTCACTTGGGGCAGGGCCAAAGCTATATACATGTTCTTTTATGTTAGGGAGTAGAGTCAACCATAACTACTGGCTGTAGGAGAAAATGTCTTCCAGTAAACACATTCTCCTCTGAAGCAGAGCATTATATAAAAGCAAATGAAGACAGGGATGAGATGCTTAACAAAATTGTAAGAATAGGTACAGTGTATGAACTGAGTGAGCAGGGAAATTGTGTAGCAAGCTGGGAAGCGCAGACGTGTGATAAAGGAGGAAGCAACAACTGATCTCTGTCTAATCCTTAGGCTTTGTGGCATGAAGCCTCAGTTTACTCTCTTCCTACCTTGAAGATTCAATGAGAAAATGCATGTCAAGTCTTGGTATGATAATGGCAAACTGCAACTACAAAGTCAGTTATTCTAACTTTTACTTGCTAGAGTTGAATATATTTATTTAAAAATTATTAAGAATAGCTTCTAGTCCTCTTTGGACTATGGTTGTTCTGATTCACAAGTCCAAAATTAACAAAGCAGCATTTATGGGTAGTTTTTTATAGAAACAAGAAGAGTTTCATGGCATCAGATCTAGGAGACTGTTTGGACTGACAGCAGTCTGTCTCCTTATGTTGCAAACCTACACCTTTACTCTGTGCTACAACATCTGAAAATATATATAGCACAGCTTTTACTTTAACCAAAAAGCATACAAGATATTCTTCTGAGGGAAGGAGGCAAGATGGCGGAGAAGTATGGAGCTCCGTACATTTCACTCACCCCCATTTCTCAAATGGAGAAGGGCTGAAGCCATAGGAACCCTGACAGAATCCAGGAGTTTGGGAGGAAAAGCAGACAGAGTTTGCTGAGAAAACCTTATAGCATGAGTGCGAACTGGGGAAGATAAAAATGGGCCGGGACTGGAGACACGGAGGGAGAGGTGGGAGCCCCCTTTGCCAGAAGCCATGGTGAGTTGAGGGGAAAAGAAAAAGCGCCTGAAACTGTTCAAGAAACTGTCCCTGTCCCTGGAGAGGAGAAAAGCCTCGGCTCAGGACACAGAGGGATCCGGTTCCCAGCTGTGGTGCTAACTTTGAGCAGGACACCCTGGTCCCAGGCAGCACCAGGAGAAACGGCTCCTCTGCTCCCAGCTTGATACAGAGGGGAAGCAGTGGGATTGAAGCTGCTCTGCCACTCTTCTGGCTCCGCTCCATCCCTAGTGGGGAGGTGACTTGCGTGGAATTGCTCAGAGGGACTCGGCCTGCGGGTTTATATTTCAGGCAGTATCAATGGGGCCTAAGAACTAAGATCTGGAAACGAGTTGTGGCTGGGGACATAGAGCACGGCCCACCTCAACTATGCCCACAGCACAGGGAGATCGGACCTAAAAGAGTGATTTGCAACCCTTGTTTCAAGGGAGAACTGGGGCGCAGCCACTTTTCTCCCCACAACCACCAAGGTGGGACCTCAGGGAACTGCCCTCAGGACCAGTGGAGGCTAAGACCCGCCTTCACCAAACCATGCCCATCCCCATTAGAGAGTTTTGTTTTCTTTGTTTTTGTTTTGTTTTGTTTTTAACCAGAGCCTGGGGCAAGACCAACATGGATGCACTGCCGTGATTAATTCTAGACCAATTCTTTCTATTCAGATATATTCTCCCTTGTCTCATTCATACCTTCCACTCTGTTGGACTGGGCACTCTGGTCACTGGTTTGCTTAAACAGTCACATTTAATCTATTCTCTAGATGTATATTCCATACCTCCACCACTACCTTTCTAACTCTCTCTCTGGAGTAACCAGACCAAATAGTTTCTCTGAGTAACATTATCTTCGTTTCTTTCTCCTCACCTATTAACATATTCTCCTCTTTCTCTCTCTGAATTAAGCCTCTTAGTCTCTCTGCCTGGTCATTTCTCTTCCAATTTCACTTCCTCCCCACTCTGTCATTGTCACTCTTTGTATATGCTCTTCCATCAGCACTGCATACACCTGGCTTTTTATTTTAGCTGGGAATTCTGGTTTTATGCTTTTAGACTGTCCTCTGTCTTTTGGGTTTTTCCTTTTTCTTTTCTTCTTTTTTATTTTTTTTATTTCTATTTTTATTATTTGTATTTCCTCCTTTTTTTCCCCTATTTTCCTTCTTTTTTTTTTCTTTTTCTTTTTCCCATTCAGTTTGCATGTTTGTTGGATTTATCTTTGCATTTGTGTGCCTTTGTTCCCTGTCTGTTTCTCTCTTTTCTTTTCCAGGGCTACCTCAAAAACAAGCAAAAGTACCACAGGGTGGAGAGTCCCAAATAGCACTATGAATAAGGAAAAAAAATGACCGAAGTCTAAACAAGAGAGACCAAGACACACCATTCAAAGAACACTTCCTGAACGGACAGGCCCTGGACAGTCAAAGAGCCTTCTTTAATGCAGCAGTACTCACAGGTGCAGAGCACATAACAAGCTTTTAAAATTAACAAGAGACAGAAAGCTAACCAAAATGATGAAACGGAAGAACTCTCCTCCAAAGAAATTCCAGGAAGAAATGACAGCTAAAGAATTGCTCCAAACAGATATAAACAACATAACTGAACAAGAATTTAAAATAATAGTATAAAATTAATCGCTGGGCTTGAAAAAGGCATGGAAGACATCAGAGAAACTATTGTTACAAAGACTGTGGAGCTTAAACATAGTTGTGATTAATTAAAAATGCTATGAATGAGATGCATAATAAAATGGATGCATCCAATATATGTATTGAAGAGACAGAGAGGAGAATAGGTGAATTAGAAGACACAATTATAGAAAAAGAGGAAGCCGGGGAAAAGAGAGATAAACTGATCCAGGAACATGGAAGAAGAGTTCAAGAGCTGAGATACAATCAAACGGAACAATATCCATATCAAAGGAATTTCAGAAGAGGAAGAGAGACGAAAAGGCACTGAAGGAGTCCTTGAACAAATTATAGCAGAGAACTTCCCCAATCTGGGGAAGGAGACAGACACTGAAATCCAAGAGGCCCAGAGAACTCCCGTGAGATGTAACTTGAATCGATCTTCTGCATGACATATCGTAGTGAAACTGGCAAAATTAAGGACAAAGAGAGAATTCTGAAAGCAGGTAGGGATAAAAGGGCCCTAACGTATAAAGGGAAACCTATCTGAGTGGTTATACACCTAGCTACTGAAACTTGGCAGGCCAGAAAGGAATGGCAGGAAATCTTCAATGTGATGAACAGAAAAAATATGCAGCCAAGAATCCTTTATCCAGCAAGCCTGTCATTCAGAATATAAGGAGAAATAGAGGTCTTCTCAAATAAACAAAAATTGAAATAATTTGTCACCACTAAACCAGCCCTACAAGAAATCCTAGGGGAACCCTATAAGGGACATGTTGCAAAGAACACAAGGTACCAGCGACACCACCACAAGCATGAATCCTACAAAGAACACAGTGACTCTAAACCCATATTTTTCATTAATAACACTGAATGCAAATGGAATAAATGCTCCAATCAAAAGACATAGTGTACCAGAATTGATAAAAAAAAAAAAATCCATCTATTTGCTGTCTACAAGAAACTCATTTTAGACCTGAGGACACCTTCAGATTGAAAGTAAGCGGATGGAGTAGCTATACTTCTATCATACAAACTGGACTTCAAAGTAAAGGCAGTAAAAGGAATGAAGAAGGGCATTATATAATAATTACAGGGTTTATCCATTGGTAAGAGCTAACAATTATAAACGTCTACAAACTGAATATGGGAGCATCCAAATACATAAATCAATTAATCACAAACAGAAACACTCATAAGGATAAGAATGTGCTAATAGCAGGGGACTTTAATACTCCACTTAAGCAATGGATAGATCAACTAGACAGAAAATCACTAAAGAAACAATGGACTTGAATGACACATTGGACCAGTTAGATTTGACAGCTATATTTAGAGCTCTACATCCTGAGGCCATGGAATTCACTGTCTTCTCAAGTGTATATGGCACATTCTCCAAGACAGATCACATCCTGGGACATAAAGCAGCCCTCAATAAGTATAAAAAAATTGAGATCATACCATGCACACTTTCAAATCACAATGGTATGAAACTTGAAATTAACTACAGGAAAAAGTCTGGAAAACCTCCAAAAATATGGAGGTTAAAGAACACCCTACTAAAGAACAAATGGGCCAATCAGGCAATTAGAGAAGAAATTAAAAAATATAGGGACACCTGGGTGGCTTAGTCGGTTAAGCATCCGACTTTCGCTTAGGTCATGATCTTGCGGTTCGTGGGTTCGAGCCCCGCGTCGGGCTCTGTGCTGACTGCCAACTCAGAGCCTGGAGCCTGTTTCAGAGTCTGTGACTCCCTCTCTCTCTGACCCTCCCCTGCTCACACTCTCTCTCTCTCTCTCTCCTAGAAATAAATAAAGCATTAAAAAAATTTAAAAAAAAAGAAATTAAAAAATATATGGAAACGGTGGCGCCTGGATGGCTCAGTCAGTTAAGGGTCTGACTTCAGCTCAGGTCATGATCTCATGGTTTGTGGGTTGAGCCCCGCATTGGGCTCTGTGCTGACAGCTAGCTCAGAGCCTGGAGCCTGCTTCAGATTCTGTATCTCCCTCTCTCTCTAACTCTCCCCTACTCACACTGTCTGTCTGTCTGTCTCTCTCTCTCTCTCTCTCTCTCAGAAATAAATAAAAAAATTAATTTTTTAAAAAAATATGTATACAGAAACAAATGAGAATTAAAATACAACAACTCAAACTCTATGGGATGCAGCAAAGGCAGTTCTAAGAGGAAAGTACATTGCACTCCAGGCCTATTTCAAAAAATTAGAAAAAGTGCAAGTAAAATATCTAACAGCGCACCTAAAGGAACTAGAAGGAGAGCAACAAGGGCACCCCACACCCAGTAGGAGAAGGGAAATATTAAAATCAGGGCAGAAATAAACAATATACAATTTAAAAAACCACATTTGATCAGATCAATGAAACCAAAAGTTGGTTTTCTGAAAAAATAAACAAAATTGACAAACTTCTAGCCAGGCTTCCCAAAAGAAAAGAGAGAGAACCCAAATAGACAAAATCATGAATGAAAATGGACTTATTACAACCAATCCCTCAGACATATAAGCAATTTATCAGGGAATACTATGAAAAATTATATGCCAACAAACTGGACAACTTGAGAGTAATGGGAAAACTCCTAAACACACACTCACTACCAAAATGCACACGGGAAGAGAGAGAAAATCTGAATAGACCCATAACTAGTGAAGAAATTAAATCAGTTATCAAAAATCTCCCAACAAATAAGAGCCCCGGGACAGATAGCTTCCCTGGGGAATTCTACCAAACATTTAAAACAGAGTTAATACCCATTCTTCTTAAGCTATTCCATTAAATAGAAATCGAGGGAAAACTTCCGCACTCATTCTACACAGCCAGCATCACTTTGATTCCCAAGCAAGACAGAGAACCAGAGAAAAAAGAGTACTAGAGGCTAATATCCTTGGTGAATACGATGCAAAAATCCTCAACAAGATACTTGCAAATCGAATTCAACAGCACACAAAAAGAATTATCCACCATGATCAAGTGGACTTCATTCCTGGGTTAGAGGGCTGGCTCAATATTTGCAAATAAATCAATGTGATACATCACATTAAGAAAAGAAAAGATAAAAACCATATGATCCTGTTGATAGATGCAGAAAAAGCTTTGACAAAATACAGCATCCCTTCTTATTAAAGACCCTCGAGAAAGTCGGGATAGAAGGAACTTACTTAAACATCATAAAAGCCACCTATGAGAAGCCCTCAGCTAACATCATGCTCAATGGAGAAAAACTGAGAGCTTTCCCCCTGAGATCAGGAACATGACAGGGATGTCCACTCTCACCACTGTTGTTTAACATAGTGCTGGAAGTCCTAGCATCAGCAATCACACAACAAAAGGAAATCAAACGCAACAGAATTGGCAAAGAAGAAGTCCAACTTTCACTTTTTGCTGATTACATGATACTCTACATAGAAAACCTGACATACTCCACCAGAAGCCTACTAGAACTAACCCATGAATTCAGCAAAGTTGCAGGGTATAAAACCAACATACAGAACTCAGCTGCATTTTTATACACCAATAATGAAGCAACAGAAAGAGAAATCAAGAAACTGATCCCATTCACAACTGCACAAAAATACATACAATACCTAGGAATAAACCTAACCAAAGATATAAGAGATCTGTATGATGAAAGCTATAGAAAACTTATGAAGGAAATTGAAGAAGACACAAAGAAATGGAAAAACATTCCATGCTCATGGGTCACAAGAATAAATATTGTTAAAATGTCATTACTACCAAAGCAATCTATGCCTTCAATGCAATCCCAGTCAAAATTGCACCAGCATTTTTCTCAAAGCAGAACAAACTATCCTAAAATTTGTATAGAAGCACAAAAGACCCCGAATAGCCAAACTAATGTTGAAGAAGAAAACCAAAATGGGAGGCATCACCATCCAAGACTTTAGCCTCTACTACAAAGCTGTCATCATCAAGACAGTATGGTATTGGCACAAAAACAGACACATAGACCAATGGAATAGAATAGAGAACTCAGAATTGGACCCACAAATGTATGGCTAACTATCTTTGACAAAGCAGGAAAGGGTATCCAATGGAAAAAAGACAGCCTTTTTAACAGATGGTGCTGGGAGAGCCAGACAGCAACATGCAGAGAATGAAACTAGATGATTTTCTCATACCATACACCAAAATAAACTCAAAATGGATAAAAGACCTGAATGTGAGACAGGAAACCATCAAAACCCTAGAGGAGAAAGCAGGAAACAACCTCCTTGACCTTAACCACAGCAATGTCTTACTTGACACATCCCCAAAGGCAAGGGAATCAAGGGCAAAAATGAACTATTGGGCCTCATCAAGATAAAAAGCTTCTGCATGGCAAAGGAAACAATCAATAAAACCAATAGCCAATTTACAGAATGGGAAAAGATAGTTGCAAATGACATAAAAGATAAAGGGCTAGTACCCAAAGTCTATAAGGAACTCACCAAACTCCACACCTGAAAAAAAAAAAAACAATCCAGTGAAGAAATGGGCAGAAGACATGAATAAACACTATTCTAAAGAGGACATCCAGATGGCCAACAGACACATGAAATGATGCTCAGCGTCCCTCATCATCAGGGAAATACAAATCTAAACCACACTGAGATACCACCTCACACCAGTCAGAGTGGCTAAAATGAACAACCCAGAAGACTCTAGATGCTGGTGATGATTTGGAGAAACGGGCACCCTCCTACACTTTTGGTGGGAATGTAAACTGGTGCAGCCCCTCTGGAAAACAGGGTGGAGGTTCCTCAAAAAATTAACAGTAGAACTCCCCTATGACCCAGCAATAGCACTGCTAGGAATTTACCCAAGGAATACAGGAGTGGTGACTCATAGGGGCAAATGTACCCCAGTGTTCATAGCAGCACTCCCAATAATAGCCAAAACATGAAAGAACCTAAGTGTCCATCACCTGATGAATGGATCAAGAAGATGTGGTTTATCTATACAATGGAATATTACATGGCAATGAGAAAGAATGAAATCTGGCCATGTGTAGCAACATGGATGGAACTTGAGGGTGCTATGCTGAGCGAAATAAGTCAGGCAGAGAAGGACAGATATCATGTTTGCACATATAGGTGGATTAGGAGGGACTTAACAGAGGACCATGGGGGAGGAGAAGGGGAAAAATAGTTGGGGAGAGGGAGGAGGCAAACCATGAGAGACTCTTGATTGCTGAGAACAAACTGAGGCCTGAAGTGGGAGGGCAAGGGGGGTGATGGGGATTGAGAAGGGCACTTGTTAGGATGAGCACTGGGTGTTAAATGGAAACCAACCTGACAATAAACTATTTAAGACAAAAAAAAGCATATAATTCCATAATAGTTGTGGAAATTTGATAGTTATATCAGTAGTTAACAAAGCATATTTGAGACTAGATTCCTAATCTTAGCCACGGTGCTCATTTTCAACTCAACACCACATATATTTGTTCAGGACTTGTACTATAAAAAAACAACCAAATATATTATGCATTTCAGGTGTCTTACAACTTTATAGGAGGAAATATAACAATTAAATAACTGTAGCTTTAATCAACTTTCTGTCTTATAAAGCCTCTTGTCTTCAGCTAGGAGTAGTTGGAAGATAACTCAATGACCATGCAAAGAACTAGGATGAGAGAATCTCTCCACCCTCTTTAATACCAGTGTCCTATGGGTAACTGAAACTGCTCTTTTCCCTAGTAACTTCCCTCTCATAATGTTTTCTCCATTTAGATTACATGGTCTCTGAAAGTAAAGACAGACTTCCATTATTGTTGGGTTTTGCCCTGGGTACTCTGGAAAACAACAACAATTGCAACTGATATTAGAGATTGCAAATGGCTTGTTAAAGAGGTCAATATGATCAGGAAGGATCAGATAGCACCCCAATATATTTTCACCTCCGCCTTCAACTGTACTTTGTCATAAATCCTTTTGTTCTTTACTAGACAATAACTTGGATGGGGTTGTTAGCCTTCTGGTAACAAAACTGCCAGGGTGCCTGGGCATTAAAACTCTTAATTTCAGTTAGAAAAATAATAATATTTTTACTGTCATTCAATTGTAACCTTTTTCCTACCCTACAAGCTCACATCTGACCAAAGTGGGGAAGGTGGGTATGGTCCATTTTTTCTCTCTCCTTTACCCAGCTTCCTTTTGTTCTGCTAGTGCTTCCAATTTGGGGGTAAGACAAGATAGTTAAAGGTAAAATTTTACTTAACTAGCAAATTTGTTGTTAAATACAACCCACTATTTATAGGTATTTTTTAGCTATCCCATGCCCAAATAAGTCACTTTGAAGCATTCCTGTGGGACCTTCTCCACTAGGAAGTATGTTCTTTGTACCATTCAACTGACCTTGTCAGTAGAAATCCTCACACATGTCTTACAACTTTTCCTTGGCTACCGCCTCCCAGCTATGCCTCTCAGTGAATGCAGCCAGAAGTCATCTTGTGTGGGTTCCTTTCCAGATGATTCAAGCTTGGCTACTTTTTGTCATGCCCACTTTGGCATTGGGGATACTTACCTACCCTGGCCCTACCAATTAGTGCAAGGGTGGCCTTTCTCTAACACCTGACATCAAAAGATCTCCAGACAGACTCCCTCCACCAAGAATTCCTGAGGGTAGAGTTACACACTAATCAGCATCTTTGTGCCCAAATTTATAATCAGCTCAAAACTGTATCAAGAACTATTTCAAATCTGTGTTCAGGAAACAACACTGTACAGCCTTTGAGACCCCGCAATTGAGAAAACTTCCATCATTTATAGTAAGATGTCTAAGTCACCTCTTGTGAAAAGCTTCTCCTAATCTCTAAAGAGTTCTTTTGCAATCCTTTCCCCGCCTTGGAGATGGGAAGTATGTTCATCTGCTGACTCATGGAGAAAGGAGGGAAATTCCATAGTGTGTTTCATTCCTATGAATCCACTTCAAATAAATTTCACATTCCATGAATTTCCAACCTTTCCCATGGGCTCTTGAGGTAATAACTGCTAGTATAATATGGCTATGTCTTTAGAAATCCTGAAAAAATGTGTGCCTTACTTCTCTTTAGAAAGAGAGTACTTCAGACTAGTTTCCTTAACATGGACAGTGAGACAAGTGATGAGTTAAAGAGAAAGTAGGGAACACCATGGCAATGAAACAGATGCCAAGGAGGGTAGCCATTTCAAGCAGTGTTCCTATAGTAAGGATACAGCCTAACCCTATAATGGACCAGGGGGGTACTAGTGCACAAGCTGTCAAATGGTCATCTCATCCAACACTGTATTACTAGAGTGGTCAGTCAATGGATATGTCTACAGAAGGAGGGAGAAAATGTCCAGGCATCTCTAACTCTGCTTACTATGGATTTCAGGAGATCTAGTCAAGGTGCCAACAATCCTTTTGGATATAATCCTGGAAGATAAAATGAAAGAAAACCCTTTCTTTTGTTCTACTTGTAATTTAGTTTGTACTATAAGTGTGGATGAAGAGGGAATGAAATAGAAAAAAGACGATTTATAATATACTATAATATTGGGAGCATGGTATAGATACTCTATTGTAATATTAGCATTTCTAAACACTTTCCACAGAAGTTTTCTTCTGTAACTTAAGGCCAAACAGGAAAGCTATGTTGAAGGAACATTCTCATAATTCTTCTTACGATTCTGATACCCCAAGTCTACATTATTCAAAAGCCTAATCAGCTAAAGCTACTAGGAGAATCCCAGTATTAATATCACATTGAAAGAATTCTATACACATAAAAATGTATGGTTTTGAAGGGGTAAAGAGCTAGGGGAAATTATTGCTGGTTGATCAGACAAGGAAAAGTTTATTGCTAAGCCATCCAAAATGTATAGAGAAGAGGCTAAGGAGAATAATACAAAGTGAGAAATCAGCTTGAACAAAGATAGGAAAGTAAGACTGAGTATTTGTTGGTGAGGGAGAGAAGCAATAAGAGAAAAAAAAAAAAACTAAAAAGGCAGGTCTAAATAGCTTATGAATTTTTAAAGTACAAATTCATTTCTACAGCCAACTAGAGGTTGCTCACCAGTCAAGGGACAATACAGCATTGTATGTATTTGATCCAGGCAGTAGCCTCAAATGATTGACATACCTAGACATCATTAGGTATCAAAGTTAAATGTCAAAGTTTATCAAAGTTAAAACATGGATGCAAAGTGAAAACACCTGTGACTACTATCCATTTCATATCCAATATGATCATATAAAGCAGTGACTCTGAGATCAAGGGAATATTATCTGATTTCTCGATTTGGGACTGTAATGTCTCCATGGGAAAAAAGAGAGAATTTCATTTAAGACTAAATTAAAGTAGGTTACTTTGGTAAAAGTTACAAAATTAAGAAAGACATTAACATTGCTATGACATCAAACTTATATGCTAGAACACTGTGCATCCAAGTTCAAAATACCCTTCAAAGAAAGAAGAGCATAGACATATGTTGGACTGTAAAGGTTACTAAATTAGTACTTAGGTAATTTTGTATCTGCTGTTAACTACCCATGTGACCACTTTGTGGTCCCTCAATTTCCCTCTCTGCAAAATGAAGGTGTAGAATGTACTAAACTTCAAATCCTTTGTAGCTCTATCTTTTTGTGTAAAGAGGAAGCTTTTTTACATGGAGAAAGATCAATGGTAAGGAGTATACTTCTTGTAACATTCAGACTAATTAGAGGTGATTTAACAGCACAAAAGATATGTGGCTCATTAATGATCACAAGACTAGAAATCATGCAGTCTATTATTTTTCTTCTTTTTTATCTTTTATGAAAAGTGTTTAATTCTCTTCTTGAGAACTCATATGAGACTAATTTATATTAAGATGTTGCCGTCACAGTTAATGGACCTAATGAAGTATAGCCAGCTTCAGATTTCACTTTTGACATGGATAATTGATCTTATGAAATGTTGAACCATATGAATGACATATGTTTACAAGTCATTTCTTTATCTCATTTTGTATGTTTACACTGCCTGCAATTTGAAAGCCCTTGATGATGATCTTGCCTATTTATTTTTAATACAGAGGCCTAATAACATTCTCATCATTTAGCCTAAATACCACATCACTAATTTTCTCAAGGCAACAGGCAAAATGATTGATAGCATTTTACTTCCCAAGAAGCACAGAGAGTGCTTCACAGTTTCTCTAGTAATGGAAACTCCCACGAGAACATATGTGTGGCATTGCAGTGGGAAAGTGTTAAAGGAAATAGATTCATTTCCACTTTTAGCCACACTTTTGTATGTTAAAGAAAGCAGAATCGCCACTACAATGTGGAACAACAACAAAAAATTCAAAAGTGACTCTATTTCAAATTCAGTCTGTTTGGCAACCTTTAATTCATAATTAGCTGGTGTTTCCAGGAAGATTAATTACATGGTACTAACCATGCAATCACAGGTAAATTTATTTTTCCCCAGCATTCTAAGCAAGTGGAGCTTATCATACATGCTAATTACTTGTGGATCCACCAAATATAATTCCTGTATAAAAGGAAGAACTTGTAATTACTAAATATTTAGGATTTAAAGTTTCTTTTAAGTTTATCTACTTATTTGAGAGAGAGGAAGTGTGAGTCAGGGAGGAGCAGAGACAGAGAAGGAGAGAGTGAGAATCCCAAGCAGTCTCCACACTATCAGTGCAGAGCCCAATGTGGGGTTTGAACCCATGAGCCATGAGATCGTGACCTGAGCCAAAGTCAGACCAACTGAGCCACCCAAGCACCCCAGTACTTAGTATTCCTCACACCAAAGAAGCAGGCTATGGTGCAAAGAGCAAGACTTTGAAATCAAGCCTGTGTTTGACTTTTTGAATGCTGGTTTCACCACTTAATATGGACTTCAGTAAGAATAGCTGTTGTACTGAATGAATGGAGCAATCTATTAATTTATCCATCTATTAATTTATCCTGCAGCTACATAACATGGGAGTAGACACTCAGCCTTTTCACCATTCCCAGAACACATCATACAACTTAATGCTTTGACTCTATTTCCTCTATCTGATATGATACTTACATTTATCTCTAGCTGTTTAATTCCATCTGGTTCTTCAATATCAAGATCAGGGATCAGCAGAGCATGGGTAGTGAGCCAATTCTGCCCCCTTCACCCCACCTGCAGTTCTATAAACACAATTTTACTAGAACTCAGCGATGCCCATTTATTTTTGTATTGATAACCACTAGAAAGCAGAATTGGGTAGTTGAGAACAAAACCACATAGCCCACAATGATTAAAATAGTTTTACTATCTGACTCTTTACAGAAAAAATTTGTCAATCTTTGATCAATGGAAAGTCTCATCTCTATGCTGCCTTTCCTGTCCACCAACAGGCTTATTTCAATATTCTTTGTGCTATAGTTTAACTGTATTTAACTGTAACATGAGCACAGGAAAGTAGACATTGAATTTTAGTCTTCTATTTTTCCCCCTGTGACTAACATAGTATCTGAAACTCAAGTATTCTTTGTTTGGATTTAAAAATAAATTACTGAATGTAAAATCTCCTAAAATTAATATACAGAGTGGATATCATTTCAGTTAGAACACAAATTACATTTTTAAGTTTTCATTTATGGACAAATATATACACACATACTCCAATTTTGAAAAAGAAGTTCAGGAAGCTAACATATATGCTTATATCTCAGAACAAGAAGGTGGGCTTCTGATCATGGGAGAAGAGTTCTAATGAATTCTTTAATTTGAAAACCCCAATGGACTACATCTTTCACGTATTACAAAGTTATGTGTGAACATGTTCATGTATGGCTTGGACAGCATAGAGAATTATTAACTGAGTTGGCCTCAAATTTGATTCAGAGCCAATTTTCTCCTGACTATAACATTCCCCACCCCATGCTTTCTGGTCTCTTAACTTTATTTTAATGTTTTATTTTTGAGATAGAGAGAGAGAGAGAAGTGTGAGCAGGGGAGGGTCAGAGAGAGAGGGAGATACAGACTCTGAAACAGGCTCCAGGCTCTGAGCTGGCTGTCAGCACAGAGGCCGACGCGGGGCCTGAACCCACAAACCATGAGATCATGACCTGAGCTGAAGTCGGATGCTTAACTGATGGAGCCACCCTGCGGCCCCTGGTCTCTTAACTTTAATCTGTTCTGATACAAAGTGTCGCTATTCCAAATATGACTAATTATTAACTCTCTGTTATTCTGAATATATTTATTTAAATTTTCCTAATTTATATGATTTTTATCTTTGAAAATATTTGTGAAATAAAATCTAAGGTTATGAAACTGACATTATTTAATTTATTCTCATGCAAAACAACATCTATTTACCATATTACAAAAGACTACCTGCATATTGTTAAATTACAAATGCTTAATTATCACACTGTATGAAAGATGAAAATACTACCTGGCTTAATCACTAGCTATATTATTATTGGTGTTTGTGAGATAACCACAGCATGATATGCATAAGAAATTTACTCAAATTGATTTTGCAGTCACATTTTAATTTTCTCCTTTTTATTTCTTTTTATCAAATAGTGCCAAGGTCAGGAAGGAAATGTGTAATAGGCATTTAGAGTTCCTTGTAGCTTTAATTTTATTTTTATTTCTAAGGATATCATGACTTCCCTTTTGCTAGGCCATAAAAATAGTGGCTACCACTGTGTTTTTATATTTTAGGGATTTGCAAACTTGTTTCAAGTCTGCCCTTTTATATATTTGGATAAGTCACGCTACCATTATTGGTTTTGGAGGTTTTGTTTGTTTGCCTTGAATATCTGCTACAAGAGGTTTACATCATGTTGCTCAGGCTCTGATATACCTGGGACGGTCTGTGTGCCTTCCTCCATACAACACTGCCATCCCAAGGTTCCTGGAGCATTATACCAGTGCCGTATTTTATTAATGCTTCCGGACACAGACTCCAACAGAAGTGAATCACAGATATCCAAACTTAATTGCCATAGAAATGGGGATTATAATCCAGATGATCTATCATTAATGCACTGAGAAAACAGGACTCAGAGCACAAATTTAATTGCCATAGAAATGGGGATTATAATCCAGATGATCTATCATTAATGCACTGAGAAAACAGGACTCAGAGCACAAACTTAATTGCCATAGAAATGGGGATTATAATCCAGATGATCTATCATTAATGCACTGAGAAAACAGGACTCAGAGCACAGAATCTGTGCAGATGCCGAGGCTCTAGAGAGCCATTATCCTGATGTTCACTGCTGTATTTATTAGCACCTGTTTATAAATCAGTACCACAGGAGCTATATGGACTATTCCTAAGAGTTATGAACTAGTAATGAACTATATAGATGTATAGATATAAATAAATAGATATTGACATGGATAGAAAGGTATCGATAGATATAGAGGGAGAGAATTAAAAACTCTTTTTAAATTTTTTTAAAATGTCTTTATTTATTTCTGAGAGAGAGAGACACACACACACAGCATGAGCAAGGGAGGATCAGAGAGAGAGGGAGATGTAGAATCCAAAGCAGGCTCCAGACTCTGGACTATCAGCACAGAGCCTGACGTGGGGCTCAAACCCATGAACTGTGAGAACATGACCTGAGCTGAAGTCAGACGCTTAACCGACTGAGCCACTCAGGCACCCTGAGAATTAAAAACTCTTAAGAAAGAGAAGACATTATTATGCCCAAGATAATAGAAGTGTATGTGTGTTTGTATGTATGTATTGACTGACTGACATTACTTCGGCTGCCTAGCATCAATTCTCATTTTTTTTAAAAGTGTTTCCCATTTGAGGAATGACTTTTCCACTATTTTTGAATAGTGTTTTTTGAATCTACCAAAGTATCCTACTTTTTCCTGGCCAAGGAATGAGCATATGGCCCAAGCCAGTTTAATTACAGTCTCCATCTTTCTCTTAAGTTTGTAAACTCAAACACTGAACTTTAGTGACAAATGTTTTTAAAAAATATTTAAAACAGCTGAGTTATCCTCTGAAGAGACAGTCGTTAAGCTCATGCACCTGGATCACTAGGTCTACCCAAAGGTAGCACCCTACTGTTTTATTTCAGCCCTGTGAGCCATATCATATGCTTCCAATGAATTTCCTTTTTGACATACAGATCCAGAGTAAATTTTTTTTTTTCTCTTGAAAACAGTGTACCTAATTTAGTTGTTTAAGCTTCACTAGAGATTAAAATTGCCTGGAGTTTTAGAACTCCCATTCCCCAGGCCATGGCTCAGAACAATCATGAAAGTATCTCTGAAGGAATGTATCCAGGCATTGAATTTTATAAGCTCCCCTGACAATCCTAATCTGTAGCCAGAATTAAGAACTACTGGCCAAATTTATACAAAGAACTACTGTTTTAGCATCCTTCCTGAGTGCCAACCACATCATCTCATTATTGCCTTATCATAATGCTAGAAGGTAGATATTATTCTCATATGATGGGAAAATTGTATCATACAAGTGTTAAATAATTATCAAAGGTCACAGAGATGAAGGGATGGATTCAAATCCTGATTTGAATTATATTACTGCCAACTTCCACTTTAACCAAAAACTTAAGAAAATATGGTTAATCAACTTACAGCTGAATATAAAGTCAGTGGTTCTTAATATTTTAATAGAAACAAAAATGTTTTTTAAAAAAATCCTATGTGAAAAATTAATTTCCACTGATAAAATGATACTGATGCAGAGGATAATCTGCACTGAGCCCTTCTGCCTCTTCCCCATACAGGCTGAGGATATCAGGGTCCACATTTATTACACCAGCAATCCCTCTGATCCAAGCAGTTTAGAAAGCAAGGGAATAAAAGAACCAAATGTATATATTTCTTATTATTTGATAAGGAGCCTCTCAAATTGCAGAGAGAATGACTGATCCTGAGGTTTCCAAATTCTAAAAGAAATTATCTAAAGGTAATGAAAATGTCTTCAGACATTATAATAGGTATTCTCCTTAAGTGATCATTCACAAGATGCCAGGACGCTTTTCATGGTTTTCTCTTATGCAACAAGACTATAATACATGGAGGTGAATTTAACACACTGTAAATTCAAGCTATACAAACTCCAAATATTCAGTTCCATTGAATTTGTCTATATTCAAGGGCTCTACAGGGTGCTAAATAAATTACTCAGCAAGTCAGTTCTATCAGTGTTTTACGGGGAAAAAAAACAACAAAAAACCCACAAGTGAGCCCAAGGGAGTCCAACCGAAAATCTCTGGAGTTTGTTCTATCCACAGTTCCTTTCTTTCCTTTATCTTGCTCTGCAAATTCTAGCTGTCTTGGTACCCCCAAATTCCTATCCCTGCTCCTGATTAAGCAAGAGTATGGAGCTCCAGGTGGGACTTCGTTTCACACCTGCAGCCCGAAATGATTCCAGGCAATAAACTTTATAATCATACGGCTCACCGTATTTGTTTCCTTTCTTTTCAGGAATAGAGTCCTGCATTGTTTGCCTAATGCTTGGAAACAGATATTTCATATATTTGATACAATGTTATAAGGGCTTTTTATTTTGTTTTGGTGAGACAGCAGCTCCTGTAGCAGTTAATTCTTTATTGGCAGAATCAGAAATCTGCCTCTATTTCCCTTTTTGTTTTTTTTTTTTTTGTAATTCTTTTCTTTTTTTTTTAATAGTTTCTTGTCAAGTTGGTTTTAACACCCAGTGTTCATTCCAAAAGTGCCCTCCCCCATGCCCATCATCCCCCTTCCCATTCCCCATCCCCATCAGCCCTCAGTTTGTTCTCAGCATTCAAGAGTCTCTCATGGTTTGCCTCCCTCCCTCTCCCCGACTATTTTTCCCCTTCTCCTCCATCATGGTCCTCCGTTAGCTTCCTCCTAATCCACCTATATGTGCAAACATATGGTATCTGTCCTTCTCTGCCTGACTTATTTCGCTCAGCATAGCACCCTCAAGTTCCATCCATGTTGCTACACACGGCCAGATTTCATTCTTTCTCATTGCCATGTAGTATTCCATGGTATAGATAAACCACATCACTTGATCTATTCACCAGGTGATAGACACTTAGGTTCTTTCCATGTTTTGGCTACTGTTAAGAGTGCTGCTATGAACAATGGGGTACATGTGCCCTATGCATCAGCACTCCTGTATCCCTTGGGTAAATTCCTAGCAGTGCTATTGCTGGATTATTGGGGAGTTCTACTGTTAAATTTTTGAGGAACCTCCACCCTGTTTTCCAGAGGGGTTGCACCAGCTTACATCCCCACCAACAGTATAGGAGAGTGCCCGTTTCTCTACATCCTCACCAGCTTCTAGAATCTCCTGATTTGTTCATTTTAGTCACTCTGAACAGCATGAGGTGGTATCTCAGTGTGGTTTTGATTTGTATTTCCCTAATGATGAGGGATGCTGAGCATCGTTTCACGTGTCTGTTGGCCATCTGGATGTCCTCTTTAGAATAGTGTCTATTCATGTCTTCTGCCCATTTCTTCACTGGATTGTTTTTTTTTCAGGTGTGGAGTTTGGTGAGTTCCTTATAGATTTTGGATACTAGCCCTTTATCTGATATGTCATTTGCAACTATCTTTTTCAATCCGTCAGTTGCCTAGTAGATTTATGATTGTTTCTTTTGCTGTGCAGTAGCGTTTGATCTTGATGAAGTCCCAATAGTTCATTTTTGTTCTTGATTCCCTTGCCTTTGGGGATGTGTCAAGTAAGAAACTGCTGCGGTTAAGGTCAAGGAGGTTGTTTCCTGCTTTCTCCTCTAGGGTTTTGATGGTTTCCTGTCTCCCATTTTGGTTTTCTTCTTCAATATTACTTTGGCTATTCAGGGTCTTTTGTGGTTCCATACAAATTTTAGGATAGTTTGTTCTAGTTTTGACAAAAATGCTGGTGCAATTTTGATTGGGAATGCATTGAAGGTGTAGATTGCTTTGGGTAGTAATGACATTTTAACAATATTTATTCTTATGACCCATGAGCATGGAATGTTTTTCCATTTCTTTGTGTCTTCTTCAATTTCCTTCATAAGTTTTCTATAGTTTTCATCATACAGATCTCTTATATCTTTGGTTAGGTTTATTCCTAGGTATTGTATGTATTTTATTTATTTATTTTTTTTGTATGTGTGCAATTGTGAACGGGATCAGTTTCTTGATTTCTCTTTCTGTTGCTTCATTATTGGTGTATAAAAATGTTACCAATTTCTGTCCATTGATTTTGTACCCTGCAACTTTGCTGAATTCATGGATCAGTTCTGGTAGGCTTCCGGTGGAGTGGGTCAGGTTTTCTATGTAGAGTATCATGTCGTCTGCAAAAAGTGAAAGTTGGACTTCTTCTTGGCCAATTCTGATGCCTTTGATTTCCTTTTGTTGTGTGATGGCTGATGCTAGGACTTCCAGCACTATGTTAAACAACAGTGGTGAGAGTGGACATCGCTGTCATGTTCCTGATCTCAGGGGGAAAGCTCTCAGTTTTTCTCCATTGAGCATAATGTTAGCTGAGGGCTTCTCATAGGTGGCTTTTATGATGTTTAAGTAAGTTCCTTCTATCCCGACTTTCTCGAGGGTCTTTTATAAGAAGCGATGCTGTATTTTGTCAAATGCTTTTTCTGCATCTATCGACAGAATCATATGGTTTTTATCTTTTCTTTTGCAACGAAACCAAGAGCTGGTTTTTTTTGAAAAAATAAACAAAATTGACAAACCTCTAGCCAGGCTTCTCAAAAAGAAAAGAGAGAGCACTCTAATAGACAAAATCATGAGTGAAAATGGACTTATTACAACCAACCCCTCAGAAATACAAGCAATTATCAGGGAATACTATCAAAAATTATATGCCAACAAGCTAGACAACTTAGAAGAAATGGAAAAATTCCTAAACACACACTTACTAGCAAAATTAACATGGGAAGAGATAGAAAATCTGAACAGACCCATAACTAGCATGGAAATCGAAACAGTTATCAAAAATCTCCTAACAAATAAGAGCCCTGGGCCAGATGGCTTCCTTGGGGAATTCTACCAGACATTTAAAACAGAGTTAATACCCATTCTTCTCATGCTATTGCAAAAATAGAAATCAAAGGAAAACTTTCAGACCCACTTTACCAAGCTAGCATCACTTTGATTCCCAAGCCAGACAGAGACCCAGCACCAAAAGAGAACTACAGGCCAATATCCTTGATGAATACGGATGCAAAAATACTCAACAGATACTTTCAAATTGAATTCAACTGCACATAAAAAGAATTATCCACCATGATCAAGTGGGATTCATTTCTGGGTTACAGGGCTGGTTCAATATTTGCAAATCAATCCCTTTTTATTTTCAATTTATTCTTTTTTTAAAATTTAAATCAAAAGAGATACTAGTAAAATGAACACCTCTAATTATTGTATAAAGAAAAGGTAGTTACTTTATTTCTCAAAATGCTTTTAAATTATATCACCTTGATCACTAAGGAATTTCATTGAAAGTGTAGATATATTATGAAATCTTTCTCATCACATGTAAATTAACTCATACATCATAAACACAGCCACAATAAATCCATGCTTCTCCAGGTGAAGAATTTGTGTTAAATAATTACAGAAGAGTGCCATGATATATTGCCCATATATCTAAACAGATGATAATAATAATCATTTAAAACTTCCAGCTGTGTAAATTGTTTTTAGAAAAGGGTCTAAAAGATCAAAACCAAGTAAGCAGAAGATCCATTTTTACTAATGGGTCATTCACTTGATGGATGTTGCATAGGTGTGGGTAGAATAGGAGAGTCAACACATACAGATCTATTGCTATAGGAATAAAAAAATCTATCAATCCCTTCTCCCTTACTCAAAGGGAATGAAAATTATACAAAAGGACAGAGCATCTTTTTTTACATAAATATGCCTTTAATTAGACATCCCAAAACAAAATCTGGTTCTTAGAAAATGCAACATAGATAGCCTATGGAAAGACAGATAAATCAAGAAAGAAAAATTAAACAAACTTATTTTTTTAAAAAAATAGGGAAATAGGTACATAAACAATTGAAACTTTATAAGAACATTTATTGCCTACATTTCTTCACCTAGCATTTTTCTTGATCTTTCTTCAACAGTATGGTGTCCATTTCTTGTCACAAAATGTTGTTATAGACAACAATGATTTCCAAGCTGCCAAATCCAATGGTCATTTTCAATCCTCACCTAGAAAGTGTCTTGACAGCATACAACATAGTCAATCACTATTTCCCTTTTGAAATTATTTATTGCCTTTGCTTCCAAGACAGATTTCTAGGTATTTTCTATTTCTCCTATTACCTCCCTCTTTCTCAGGATCTTTTAATGGTTCCTTTTCTTCTTCCTGACTTCTAGGTGTTGGAATACTCCAGAATGCAGGCTTGGCTTCTTATCTACCCTCCATAGATGATCATATGCAGTTTGTGGACTTTAAGTACAATGTATAACCTAATAAATCTCAAGACTCTATCACCAGCCTAGACTAATTCCTGGAGTGCATACCTTCTTCAGTGTCTATTACATGCCTTCATTTGGACATTAAATAACCATCATAAAGTCCACATATTCAAACAATATTCATAACTCTGCCAACCTTAAATGTGCTTTTTTAGTATTCTCTGTTGCAACAAATGTCATTAAAATCAACTCGTTTTGGGGGCAGGGTGGCTCAGGGGGTTAAGTGTCTTACTTCAGCTCAGGTCATGATCTCACAGTACGTGAGTTTCGAGGCCCACATTAGGCTCTGTGCTAACAGCTTAAAGTCTTGAGCCTGTTTCAGAGTCTGTGTCTCCCTCTCTCTGCTCCTCCCCTGCTGGCACTCTGTCTCTCTCTCAAAGATAAATAAAAATTTAAAAAAATTTTAAAACACCCAGTTTTCCAGGACAAAAGTGTTGTCATGATCTTTTCTCTAATTCATAATCCACACCTATGCTATGTGTAAATCTCATTTTTGAGATATATCTCAAATGAATATTTATCTTTTTCATTGCTAATACCTTGGTCCAACAACCATCTTCTCCACTGAGGACAATTCTAGACAATAACCTCTTATGTTATCTCCTTTCTTTTCAAATTTTGCTCTTCACACAAGATCAATATTGTTCCTTTAAAACTGAGTTTCATGTTATGTCACAAACCTGCTCAAAACTTACCAACAGTGGGGTGCCTGGGTGGCTCAGTCAGTTAAGCATCCGACTTTCGCTTAGGTCATGATCTCACCGTTCATGGGTTCGAGCCCCGCGTTGGGCTCTGTGCTGACAGCTAGTTCAGAGCCTGAAGCCTGCTTCAGATTCTGTGTCTCCCTCTCTCTCTGACCCTCCCTTGCTCATGTTGTCTCTCTCTCTCTCTCAAAAAAACTTACCAACAGCATTCCATTATTCATAGACAAATGAATCTTGACATGGACACCTTGGTTACTCTCTGACTTCATCTTCTAACATTCTACATCTCAGTCGTTCTATTCGAGCCATGTTAATTTCCTTGCTGTTCCTCTAGTATGATAAATACAAGTTATGTTTCCTAATTAGGAGCTCTGCATTTGAAGTTTCCTCTCCCTGTACTGTTCTCCGCCAAGACAGTCAAAAGGATTTACTCCTTTTATTTCATGTTTGTTCAAATGTAACTTCTTCAAAGAGACCTTTCCTATATTCATTATCAAAAACATCATGGGGCTCCAGGGTGGCTTAGTCGGTTAAGCGTCCGACTTTCGCTTAGGTCATGATCTCGCGGTTCGTGGGTTCGAGCCCCACGTCGGGCTCTGTGTTGACTGCCAGCTCAGAGCCTGGAGCCTGTTTCAGAGTCTGTAACTCCTTCTCTCTCTGACCCTCCCCTGCTCACACTGTCTCTCTCTCTCCTAGAAATAAATAAAACATTAAAAAAAATTTTAAAAAAACACATCACTTTATGCCCTCCCATTGTGTTCTTAACACCACTGGTCATTACCTGAAGCTACTGCATTCATTAGTATATTTTAATTGTCTCTACTCTAAAATAAAAAAGTCAACAAGGGTAAGAGCTTTTTCTTTGTTTGCTTTCTCTATTGCTATACCTACACTGTCTAGAAGTGTCTGGTGCTCAGAAAAGATTCATTTAGTATTTATTGGAAAATTAGATATAATGAGAAATTGTCAAGAATGTATCTTTTGTCAAGTTGGCTCAATACTAAATAGAAATTCTGAATAAACATATAATACTGAAAAATATTGATTCTGTAAATCAGGGATAAATTAACTTTTCCTGTAAAAGGGCAGATATTAAATATTTTTGGAATATTGTGGGCCTTATGGTCTCTCTTGTACCTACTCAAAGCTGCCATTGTAGTAGGAAAATAATCATAGACAACATGTAAATGAATGTGTATAGCAGTAACCAATAAGGCTTTATTTATAAAAATAGATTATTGGTCAGATATGTCTGGTAAACTGTACTTTGCCAATTACTGCAGTAGTAATTAATCTACTTCTCTACTTACCTACCAATCTTTTCTCTCTCTCCTCACCTATAGATACATATAGATCTTTTCTCTCTCTCTAGATATAGATATAGATATATAGATATAGATAGATATAGATATCATCTGTGAAACACATTCTATATCCACAGGTTTTAAAATTTAATTTTTCAAATCTTCATGGAACAGATAATGTCTATTTTATAGGACACTTACTAAGGCATATAAAAAGAGAAAATACATTCAAATGTATTTAATGAGGCTGCTATAAACTTAATACCAAACCCAGGCAAAAACAGTTTGATAAAGGAAAGCTATAACCCTATCTTATTTATGAATATTGATACAAAATATCTTAAATCAAGAGTTAAGTAATATAGAAAAAGTTATATTATTTGCAATAATGTAAATATATTTCAAGAATATATACATATTTAACTATCTTAATGGATTATAAAAGACAAACCAGGATGTTATGAGGCACCTGAGTGGCTCAGTCAGTTAAGAGGCTGACTGCTGATTTTGGCTCAAGTCATGATCTCATAATTCCTGGGATCTCTGCTAACAGCACATGCTAACAGCCTGCTTGAGATTCTCTGTCTCCCTCTTTCCCTCTGCTCCTTCCTCCCCTTTCTTTCCCTCTTTGTTTCTCAAAAAGAAATACATATAAATAAATAAATAAATAAATAAATAAATAAATAAAAAGATTTTATTGATTTTGTAATTTTTTTTGAGAGACCACAAAAAGAAGAGGGGCAGAGAGAGGAGGACAGAGGATCAAAAGCCAGCTCTGCACTGACAGGCTGACAGCAGTGAGTCCCATGAGGAGCCTGCACTCAAGAACAGCAAGATCATGACCTTAACTGAAGTCAGATACTCAACCGAGCCCCCTAGGCATCCCAACAAACTAGGATTTTAAAAGATGTTAGAAAGCACTTGATAAAATCCAACATTGACTCGTGATAAAAAAATAAACCTTAACAATCAGGAATAGAATTGAAGGATATGATTATAGAAAAATGCTAGTTTAAATATTTCTCTGATGGGTCTATTAGAGTATTCCTGAAAGAGTTTTCACAGCTGATCAACATATGAAACAGGATAAATCTCACTTGTCATTTGAAATACAAAAGTAACAGAACAAACCCAGTAAGAGCTAGCTGTGAACTAAGTAGTATGCCTGTTATTAAGTATTCTATATGATAAGTATATTTTGTGCATTTAAGCATATTTTATACATTTATGCCATTAAGCTATTATTTGAACACAATGCCCCCCCCCTCCAGAATTTAAAAAGGAGAAATTATCCAAGAAAGTAAACAAGAAAACAAGCTTTGTTAGTACCTGAGCCGTGGCTCTGTGGGCAAAACTAGCTTTTCAACATTCTCTGATGGTCAGTATGAAAAAGAACAAGTTCAAGTAGCATCATCATTTACAAGTAGCTTAGGTTTTCATGTTGAAAGAGCTTGTATGTTGCTTACTACATAAGTCGGTTTTCTGTTGCTACAATAACAAAATACCACAAACTTAGTGATTTAAAGCAATACAGCTTATTGTTTTATGATTCTGGAGGTCGGAACTCTAAAATGATTTTCACTGAGTTGAAGTCACGGTGTTGGCAGGACGAGGTCCTCCTGAAGGCTTTGAGAGAGAAGCCTCTTTGTCTACTTCCTCTCTCAGTATCCACCTGTGCTCCTTGGCTCCTTGCCTCTTCCTCTATCTTCAAAATGCATCCTTCCAATCACTGCTTGCCTCATTGCATCCCTTTCTTCCTCTGATGAGGACAGTTAGGACGACAAAGGGCCCACCTGGATAATCAATATTTTCCCCATCTCAAAATCCTTAATGTAATCGTATCTGCAAATACTCCGTTACCATATAAGGTAACATTCACAGATTCTAGGGATTAGAATGTGGGTTTATTTGGGAGCTAATGCATTTTGGCCTCTGAAACACTTATAGGTGCCTTTTTTATAAGGAGAAAAAAGAAAAATACCTTAGTTGTTATTGTGAAAAGGAGAAAAGACTGGAATATGGTCTTATTCTTCTGGAAGCACATAATTCCCTAAGTCAGAGGCAGAGCCAAATGTAAACAGATTCAGGTAGAATCTGATCAGATTTCCTCTTTTTAATATTTACTACAGAAGCAAAAGTATATGTGTTAATTCTCTTTGTATTTTCACACTTCAAATGGCCAAATAAACTAGTATTTAAAATGGCAATTTGACAAGAGGGCTGCATTTAAAGTTCAGTGCATGTGGCATTTCAGAGGTCATAACTAAAGTCACTTTTTAATATTTCAATGTTCTCTGAATTTACAAAATCATCTTCTGTGATATTACTATCTGAGGCAATAAAAATTTTACATGTCTTAAAGGCAGCATCTAAAGTGGAGGTAAAATATGAAAATGTACGGGAATTTTTCATGAAGCTAATACATTCAGTGTTAGGACTGTCCTTTCTGTCCTTCTAATCATTTTTGTTTTTCTTTTCAAAAAATAAGTAAATCTTTTTTCACTAAAAAATAATGATTTAGCAAACATACATCAGTAGCAAATTACCACATATACACGCGCATACGCACACACACACACACACACACACACACACACACACACGTACAGACATCCTGGCTTACAGAATTCAAAAATTGAAAAAACAATGATCTTTAGCTTAGATGAGTTAAATCAATATCTGAAAAGTATCAATAATAATGCCTTTATGTGTCTAATGCTTAAAAATTTATAAAATACTCTTATGTAGAGTGTTTCTCACACAACCCCAGCAATAAGCCCATGAAGAAAGATGAAAGCAAATGTAATTTCCATTTTATTGGTTGAGACATTAAAGTATGTATTTCTAAATGGCGTACCAGATTTTTTTCCAATGGATATATTCCCTTAGGTTTAACTATTGCATCTTAAACTTGCCCTGTATCGTTAGATACAGATATATCTTCTCAGATATTCAATTCATCACCTTGTAAAAATTTAAACATGGGTATTCCCTGATTGTCTGTGTAAATTTCCTCTACATCTTGAATTGAACATGTTTCCTGTACTACCCTGTCTGGTGGTACAAAGATATGTTAATGTGTCCTCCTTGCTCCTAATTATTATTTGTACACCATTATTTTTTCTTCTTCCTAAAATATTCCCTCCAGCTTTGAATCCCATGCCTTAAGTAGGGGAAAAGATCAGATCACCTACAATGAATGCTTTAAAAAGGTCAGAAAAGATAAGGGCATTGATATGATAAAGCAACATCATCAATATGATCAGCTGTTTGGCAGCCTAAGGTAATGTCATGAAAATTGGGATTGTAGTGCTGGGTATGAAGCCTATGAAAATGAGATAATTGACTCAGGGAAAAACTGGGCAGAAGACATGAACTGACCTGTTTCCAGATACATCAGACACATGAAAAGATCCTCAACATCACTTATCATCAGGGAAATACAAATCAAAACCACAATGAGATACTACCTCATACCTGTCAGAATGGCTAAAATTAATAACTCAGGAAACAACAGATGTTGGCAAGACTTTAGAGAAAGAGGAACTTTTTTGCACTCCTGGTGGGAATGCAAACTGGTACAGCCACTCTGAAAAACGGTATGGTGGTTCCCCAATAAATTAAAAATAGACCTACCTTAAGGACCCAGCAATTGCACTACTAGGTATTTATCTGATGGATACAAAAATTCTGATTTGAAGGGGCACATGCACCCCAGTAATAGCCAAATTATAAAGAGAGCCCAAATCTCCATCAGCTGATGAACAGAGAAAAAGACATGGTATACACACACACACACACACACACACACACACACACACAATGAAATATTACTCAGAGATCAAAAAGAACAAAATCTTGCCATTTGCAACAACATAGATGGAACTTGAGTATATTATGCTAAACGAAGTCAGTCAATTAGAGAAAGACAAATATATGACTTCACTCATAAGTGGAATTTAAGAAACAAAACAAATTAACATAGGGTAAAGGAAGGAAAAATAAGATTAAAACAGAGATGGAGGCAAACAATAAGAGACTCTTAAATACAGAGAATAAACTGAAGGCTGCTGGAGAGTTGTTGAGGGGGATGCTAAATGGATGAGGGTCATTAAGAAGGGCACTTGTTAAGATGAACACTGGGTGTTACATGCAAGTGATGAATCACTGGGTTCTATTCTGAAACCAATACTACACTGTATGTTAACTAGATTGAATTTAAATAAATAAATAAAAAATCAAAAAGTACAATATAACAACAATAAAACTTTACAATAGCTAAAAAAAGGGAGTCCCTAGGTAGCTCATTTGGTTAAGGATCCAACTTCAGTTCAGGTCATGATACCATGGTTCCTGGGTTCAAGCCCCAAGTCAGGCTCTGAAGCAGAGTCTGCTTCAGAGTCTGCATCTCCCTCTGTCTGCACCTTCCCTACTCATGGTCTATCTCTCTCTAAAAAATAAATAAACATTAAATTTTTAAATAGTTAAAAAAATAGAGTAATTGGCAAAGATAACAAAAGTTGTAGATAAAGTTGTTAAAACATATATAGACAAATGTGTTCGACACATTAGAGGATGATATGGTATGGGGTCAAAATAATATGGAATTCTTTTGGGAGGAGAGAGGCAGAGGGAGAGAGAGAGTGAGACAGAATCCTAAGCAGGCTCTGCATGTAGTGTAGAGCCTGACTCAGGGCTTGATCTCAGGGTTCTGAGATCACAACCTCAGGTGAAATCACGACTTGGACATTGAACTGACTGAGCCACCCAAGTGCCCCCAAATAATTTAGATTTTTAAAATTTGTGAAACAGAGATAATGCCCCAGTGCAACTCCTTTACACATAATGTCCCAATATGCTACTTTGTGAAATATATGGACAATAATTAGGAGTTATTATTTAATCAATTTAAATATGTATCAATTACAGAAAATGCAACCCATTATTCTTTAGTGATGTACAGTATCAAAAGCATTCAGAGCAGAACCTCTATAGGTTATTAAGTCATGTAAAAAGCTGTAAATGATATTATATTATTTACTATTTCACATTCTTAGACCAAGATGGGCTTTGAGATACAAATGCTATCTATAGATGAGAAAAGTGATGTAGGAAAAGACTGAGTTGACCAAGTTGATAAAACCTAAATAGGTCCTTTGATTTGATGATTTAATTTGCATATTCTTCATAATAGAATGCAAAAAGGCCTAAGTCAGAGAATCTTTTTTGAGAAAGGGCCATTGGCCAATAAACTAGTTGTTTTTCAGGAACTCCTGAATGAGGAAATCCTGACCTCTGCTAGAAGAGAGAGAGGCCTACAGTTTGTGGCATAATAGCCAGTCGTAGCTAGGAAATGTGCTCACCTATTTTTCAGTTCCTCTCATTATAATCAGAAAAAATAAAATAATTTCTAAAGGCTCAAAATTTGAAAAGGAGATGAACTAGGATACTTCACAATTCACAAATGACATCAGAGGGAGCTAAATATATTCATAAACATAGTAAAGAGTACCAATGACAACTGATATATAAAAATAAAACTTTCCACCTCATTGAATTATTATATGTCTTGAAGAGTTACATTTCTGTGTTCATTTAGTTGCAGCTTTGTATTTTTCTCCCTAACTTCAGTCTACTCTATTGCTTTGCCTTCTGTGACTTTTATCAAATTTCTAGAGGCTGTAATATGGAAAGATAGTCTAAAGAGACAACAATTTCCTAAACTGTTCCTATGTGTAACAATTTTGGGGGTGCCTGGGTGGCTTAGTCAGATAAGCATCGAAGTTTTGGTTTTGGCTCAGGTCATAATCTCGCAGTTTGTGAGATCAAGTCGTGTGCCAGGGTCTGTGCTGACAGTGTTAATCCTGCTTGGAGTTTTGTCTCTCCCTCTGCTGCCCCTGTACTACTTTCTCTCTCTCTCTCTCTCTCTCCCTCTCTCCCTCTCTCCCTCTCTCTCTCCCTCTCTCTCCCTGTCAAAATAAGAAAATTTGAAAAATAATTTTGGGGCACCTGGGTGGCTCAGTAGGTTTAGTGTCCAACTTCAGCTCAGGTCATGATCTTGCAGTTTGTGAGTTTGAGTCCCGTGTCCACCTCTGTCTGACAGCTCAGAACCTGGAGCCTGCTTCAGATCCTGTGTCTCCCTCTCTCTCTGCTCCGCCCATGCTCATACTCTGTCTCTCTCTGTCTATCAATAATAAGTAAATTTTAAATAAATAAATGAATAAATGAATGATTTTGCCAGGCACATGATAAAATTGCTGCCACAGGGGTGCCTGGTTAGCTCTGATGCCTAAGTCCCTGAGTCAATCTCAGCTCAGGTCATGATTTTCTTTTCTGTTAGTGTCTTTGTCTAATTTTGGTATCAGGTTAATGCTTGACTAGTACGAGGACTTTGGAAATGTTCCCTACTCTTCTATTCTGTATAAGAGTTTGAAGTTCAGTATTAATAATTTAAATGTTTTATATAATGCACTAGTGAAGCCATTTAGTCCTGGGCTTTTCATTGTTGGGAAAGTTGGATCTTTAAAATGATAATAAAAATCATTATATCCCTAGTGGAACTTACCCAGAAGAAACAGAGAGAACACAAACTACCAACATTAGATATAAACTAGATAATTACTACAGACCTTAGAGAAATTAAACTACAATATGTAGGTATTATGAACTTTATGCCAATAGTGTTGATCAGTTTACAAGAAATGCATAAATTTCTTGAGAAAATATAACAGTAAATATAATACCAGATGAAATTAAAAATATCTATATACCTATATTTATTTAAAAACTTGTGAATAAAAAAATTCCTAGTAAAGAAAATTATTCATATAGACATATTGAATGATAAAGTCTATCAAATTTTAAGGAACACATAAATCTTACAAAACCTATTCCAAGAAGCAGAAAATAAATCACTTTCTAGAAATCCTTTCATGTGCCACCATATCCCCATACTAAAACCTAGCAAAAATAATTTAATAAGAAATTACACACCAATGTCCCTAATGAAAAATGATGTAATATCCTGGCAAATTTAGTACAGAAATGAACAAAAATAATAAATAAAATATGAGAAAGTAGGATTTATCCAAAGAAAAAAAGTTTAAGTTCATATTTGAAAATAAATCCATGAAATCTATCACATTAGAAGAATTTAAGATAAAATTGTATAGCCAGTTTAGTTAGATGCATAAGAATTATTTATCAATTCCACAGTTTTATAAAAATTCTTAGAAAAAAATCTATAGGGAAGGCATCCTCAATCTGATAAAGGCATCTATCAAAAACCTACATATAATATCACAGTTAATAATTAACCTTTCAATTTTTTTCGGTACGACCAAGAAAATAACAAGGATTTTACTCTCACAATTTTTAGTCAATTTTGTACTGGAGATCCTAAATGTCACATTATGGCAAGAATTAGAAGGCAATGGCTAATGTTGGAAAGGTAAAGATAAAAGTGTCACTGCTTGAATATATCAGAATTATTTGCATAGAAAATTACTAAACAATATACAACAAATTACTGGAAAAATTTACAGAAATGCAAAGTTAATAAACAAAAATCAATTATATTTCTATGTGATATCAATACAAAAATTAAAATATGAAATTTTTAAAAAACATTTTCAAAAATATGTGTAAAAACTCCATTCTGAAAACTATAAAATACTGCTGAGAGACATTAAGTAAAATTAATAAATACAGGAATGTACTATGTTCATAGTTTGAAAAACTTAATATTGTTAAGATATCCATTCTCCCTAAATTAATCTTAGAAGCAATACCATTAACTTAGTAAAAAATCTCAGCAGGCTTTTTAAAAGAAATTTTCAAAATAATGCTAAAATTTCTATGAAAATTATAAAAATCTAAAAATCTGACTTCAAGACGTATTTGCCATAAAGTTAATATGATAAACATATGCATTACAACCATAAATATAGATAGATAGACCATCAGGACAAAAGAACAAGTATATATACACACATGTTTAACTGATTTTCAACTAAAGAACTAATCAATTCAGTTGGGTAAGGAATGTCTTTTTAATAATAGGAACTGGAACAAATGGATATTAAAATTGGGGAAAGAATAAACTTTGACCCCTCCCCCACTTAATACATAACAATTAACTGGAAATGAACCAAAGACCTAAATATAAAACTCAGAATTATTTCTGAAAGAAAATATAGGAGAATACCATCAATCCTTGGTTTAGGCAAGGCTTTCTTAGAGTAGGAAAACCACTAATGATGAAATAAAACAAATAAATTGGATTACACAAAATTAAAATTTTCTTTCTTCAAAGAATATTTAACAACATGAATAAACAAGTCATAGACTAAAAAGAATACATATTCAGAAGTTTGTTTTTTTTAAACCTCCCAAAACTCAATGATTAAAGAGACAACTCATGAAAGGTAAGGAGAAGGTAGAATGGACTTGAAAAGCTGTTTTACAAAAAAAATCTATATATATAAATATATAAGTACACACACACACAAATTATCATCAGGGAAATAAAAAAGCCTATTCTCAATTAGATAACATTTTAAACCCATAAAAATGACTCAGTTAAAAGTGGCTGACAGTTTTAGACCCTGGCAGAATACACAGCAACTGGGACTCTCATACATTCCCAACAGGTACTTAAACCATTTGAGTCACTTTGGTAAACTGTGACCCAACTATGGTGCTCCTAGGTATTTATCTAAGAGAATTTAAAACACATATCCATAAAAAAATTATATAAGAATAATTTACAACTTTATTTATAACAAATAAATCTAAAAGTAACTCAAATGCCCAGCAACTGAAAATCAATAAAAAAACTTTTCTGTATCTATACTTGACAATAAAAAGAAACAGAAAAAATATGAAAAAACATAGAATGTATACATAAATATAATGCTTACAAAGATCTCTATTAAATTATATAAACATTTAAACATTTAAATTAAACATTTAATTTAATTAAATAAACATTAAACATATATATAAACATTTAAAGTACACTGAGTGAAAGAAACTTGTCATGAAAGACTAAATACTATATAATCTCATTTATATAAAATTCCTACAAAGAAATTCACATATAGTCATGGAAATGTGAGAGTAGTGGCTTTTAAGGTGAGGGAGAGGAAGAAACAGAGAAGGAGACTCAAAAGACCTTTCTAGTATGATGAAATATGTTGTTTTCTGTGATCACAGCAGTGTAAACAATTGTTACAACTCTTTAAACTTCTCACCTAAGATCTCTGCATAATTTTGTATGTAAAATATTATAGTCAGATTTTTTAAAGTATCAATTAATGTGTGCATTAGCAGAATATTATGTCTCAAAAGCTTTCAGTGTTTTTGCAATTTTTGTGAATCAAAATGCTTAATAGCAGAACAAAATTCTGTATTTGTCTTAAGAATGATGTGAAGTGGGAAGATTTTTGCAACTAAATTTAGAATCCTGTAACTCTCTTCCAGAGTGACAGTTTTTGATATTTTCTTTTCAGGTGTCCTAAAATATTCTTGTGATAGGGAATAACTGAATAAAGTATTTCCAATGCTATGTAAGGCTTTACATTTAATTTGTGTTTTGCTGTATGTCAACTTTGTTTTGGTTATTTGATATTTCTTGATTTTATTCTTTAAATGTTTATTCATTTTGAGAAAGAGAGAGAGTGTGCAAGTAGCACATGGAGGAGGGGCTGAGAGAGAGAGAGCGAGAGAGAATCCCAAGCAGGCTTCATGCTGTCAGTGCAGAGCCTGACAAAGAGCTTGATCTGAGGAGCTGTGAGATCATGACCTGAGGTTAAACCAAAAGCTGGATGCTTAATGACTGAGCCACGCAGATACCCCAGGTATTTCTTGATTTTAATCCAACAAAAAAAGTCAATAATAATATTAGGATAAACTCTTTTAAAAAACATAAATAATGTTTACCTCAATATAATAGCAAAATATGCAAATATCCAAATGTAATGTTCCTTACACTGAAAGGTATTATCTTTCATGCTTTGCTCCATGAATGGCTTTGAAATGCTTAATGCTTTGTGAAACTTCTTCACCATGACTGTTTTGAAATGCGTTAAAATGATACCAAATTTCTTTGCAGAGTAGTAAAGGCATTAAGATATACTGATGTCATATTACAAAGGAGTCAACATGGACAATGAATGGGGTTAGATCCCATGACACTTTCATTAAGACAAGACTGAAAATGTTTGTATGGTTTCAAGAAAACTATGATCTACATAAATGGGAACACAGCTAGCTGTACTCTGAACAAGTGGCTTCCAACTATTATTCAGTGACCTCCATCCATGTTCAGCTCATCAAACTATCACAATTAAAAACCACACCGTAAAATCCAGTGCCTTCCACCAAGGACTCATACGAAAACCATTACAGTTAAGTTTCTGCAGTTTATTGTGAAAAAGAAATAAAATCCTGTTGAGAAAGAAGGCACAAATGACTACATATTGTATGATTACATTTAAGAAGAATATATGAAAAGGTAAATCTATGAAAACAGAAAACAGATTAGTGCTTGCCTAATTTGAGTATGGTGGGAAGTAGAGGGATTAACCATAAAGAGAGAGAAATAATCTTATTAGGATAATGTAAATACTCTAAAACTGGATTCTGGTGATAGTACAACTTGGTAAACTTACTAAAAACCACTGAATTGTATATTTAAAATAGGTGGCTTTTATGGTATGTAAATTATACCTCAATAAAATACATATTTTTTTTTAAATTTTTTTTAATGTTTTTTATAGGAGAGAGAGAGAGACACACACACAGCGTGAGCAGGGGAGGGTCAGAGAGAGAGGGAGTCACAGACTGAAACAGGCTCCAGGCTCCGAGCTGGCAGTCAGCGCAGAGCCCGACGCGGGGCTCGAACCCACGAACCGCGAGATCATGACCTGAGCGAAAGTCGGACCCTTAACCGACTAAGCCACCCGGGCGCCCCTAAAATACATATTTTTTTAAAAATTCTGTTTGAGTAGTGAAACTAACCAGTATTTCTCTAAATTAGGATCTAGTTCCTCACACATCCAGATGTTAACACAAAGGGGGGAAAAAAAACAACAACAGCTAGTACTATGTAAAGAACACATTATTTCTGGCTGTTAAGTGATTAACACATTTTGACAGTTAAGTTAAAATAGATACTTAACAGAAAGTTAAATACAAAACCCCAACTTTCTTACTGAAACCAACAGAGTGTGTGTTGGGGAGGAGCATTTCAAACTTAAAGCTCAGAATGCTCTCCAAGATATATACGGAGAGGCGCTCACCAGTAGTCTTTTCACATACCTTTTTTTTTTTCTTCACAAGTTAGAGGCACTGTTTCTGAACTTAAGAAAAAAATAAGACAGTATGGAATGCCTTTTTTTTTCCTAACTAAACACACTTAGTATTTCAATTCAAGTTAACTCAATTAATATAATACGATAAGGTAAAAATATCTAAATTGGTCAATCAGGCTTCCCAAGTTCAGGAGTATCTAGGGGCATTTTGGCCCCAATTATTTTTTGTCATGGGGGCTGTCCTGTGGAAAAGAGCACATTCAGCAATATCACTAGCTTCGACCTCCTAAATAATAATAATTGGAAGGATGCATCCAAAACAATAATTTAATGAAAAAATTAAAAGGCTAGTATATATATTGTTTGCAGGTATGAATAATTCATATTTTTAGGATGGGGCTTACAGTTGGAAGATTAGGAGGGGAATAAAAAACCTTAGTAAGGAGTTAAAGGAAGTTTCAATTGTATTAGTAAAGTCATAATAAAGAAAATGGGAGAACCAAAACTAGCAAAATATAAAGGTTTATAACCTGGGTGATGGGGTCATTTGCTTTGGTTAAATTATACTCAAGTAATTTTCCATTCATTTGACATTTAGTATAGTAATATCTATATATATATAATAAATTATCATATAATGATTAATAATCATAAACTGAGCTTCATAGTATTAAGTTCTGTGTCATACAGTCCTTGAAGGTTCTGAAGGTATTTCTATTTCCCATCTTTGTTTACAGAATCAGGAGGTGGAGCAGTCACAAAATACAACTTTATCTCCAAAAACTGTAAGGGTCTTATGTATGACAGTGTTGCTATTTCACTCCATATCTGCATGACTCAGTCTCTAAAGTAATAGCACAGGATTCACAACATAATTATAAAGGAGGAAAGTTTACAAATACATGCTTAAAACAGAATCCTCTTCAAAAATTGGGGACTAATTATTCTTGCTGTTGACACAGAACTATCTGATATGCAAAGTTAAAGTAAATAATTGCCTTCAATTTCTCAAAAAGTGCCAGAAAATTCCTAGCAGATACTGTGATAATCCATTCTGGGTTTTATTACATAGTTTGGTGCTATAAAAATTGAAAAAAAACTAGACATCAAATAGTGTCCCCTCAATCAAAAATAACTGCATATGGTAAAATACTGATAAAAGTAGTTCTATTGAGAGTTATTCCTGCTCCCAGAAATTAGCACAAGAAAGGGTTTATATTAGAATTGAGATAATGGAAGCCCAGATTTTCCCCCTTTTAATTTTACAGTTGAAAGACCCCTTAGAGGTTGTTTGCTCTTATTTTATAGATGTGGAAAATGAGATTCAGAAAGTTCAGGTGATTTCCTTCTCCAAGGTCATCCTGGGAGTTAGGAGCAGAGCGGAGTCTAGAACTCATATCTTCATCCTTCTATGTTCTTTCCACATTGCCAAAGTGAATCTCTGCAATATTATCTTTTTTATTGTATAGAAGAGAATATTTTATAACACAGCATAATGGCTTAATCAGTAACTACATGCCTAATGTGCATCTCAGAACACATTAAGAATATTAATGCCATTATTAGGAGAAAAGGCTATTATTGCAGCTTAAGCTTTCATTTTTCCCCCATTTATTGCATAATCCTACTTCATAAGGGGAAAAAAATCAGGTTCAGTCAGCAACTTGTAGTCACTGCAAACACAATGACACTACCAATATGACAGCCTCAAGGTCAAAAGACTAGATCAACTCTGTATCAGTCAATTCCCTGCAACTCAAAGATGTCAATCATTGGGAAGGATCGGCTAACCTATATCCCCACAAACATCCGACTGATTTAATGGTCACAACATTTGCTGTCAACAAAGGAAAATAAAGGGAGAAGAGATTCAATTTGTTTCCTTCCATCCTAAGACACTGGAGACACAAGCTGTTTATTATTTCCCCGAACTGATGGCATTTCCTTGTTCGCTTTTATCTGGTGTTTAATTTAGCTCAAAAAATCTTTCTTCTTTATTTCTTCCTTTGAGGCTCAGAATTCTAGAGCTTTCACAAAGAACTACCTGGATGAGGTTTACCAAGGAAAGAAAGTTAGCACTGTTTTGACACACTGACAGAAGTTGGTTCAGCACACAGTGATTTGACTAAAGAGCTTGCTAACATCCTCCCTTCGAGAGACAGATGTATACTCCCATTATTACTAAAACAGACTGTGATTTGTTTTCATTTGTGTCTTGACTTACAGGTGCAGAAGCAAAAGCACTGAATCTGGAGCAAAACAACTTGGGTTTATAACCTAAATCAAGAACATTTACCTCACTGGGCACACATTTGTCATTACAATAAGGATAATAATACCAAATTACATTAGTTAGGATTATATTTAGCTCTTAATGACACAGAAATCCAAACAGTAACAAAGGCCTAAGCAAAATTGAACTTTATGCTCTTTCATATAAAACACCGAGCAAGTAGATGGGGTTAATACGGTGGCTAATGGTATCAAGGGACGAGAATCCTTCGATCTTGTTCTAACTTTCATGGCCTCTATCTCATAGATGAGGGAAGCAGCATTTTGATGTAAGACCAAGAAGGAAAAAGTGAACAAATATGGAGAATTAAAGGGCAAACAGATGTTGATTCTAAACAAACAAAAACAGATATGTGGCACAAAGTGCTTATTATGTCCTATTGACCAGAATTAGATATGTGGCCAAATGCAGCTGCAAAAAAAGGTGGAAAATATAATGGCTTCCCTTAATCCAAATAGTAGGGTTTCTATGAGCACAGTAAAAGGGAAGTATATATTGAGAAACAACCAGCATCTCTATCATACTTATCATAGGAAAGACAATACATTATATATATTGTGTATTATTAGTACTAATATAATACTATAGTACTAATTAGTATTAGTTCTATATTTATATAACTATTTCATGTAAGAGTTTATGTGCTGTTATATATAGCATTACATACATAATTAAATATTTATATATTATTTATATTTACATAAATATAAATAATATATATATAATGTATATTATAATATATTATTTATATATTACATGTTACATCCATATTTACATATAAATGTTAACATATATTTATAATTATTTTATAATATTTATATATTACATATATATTACATATATATTACATATATATTACATATATATTACATATATAAATATTATAAATTATCTTTGAAGTGTCACCTAGGTCCTACAAAGTGAATTTTATATCAGTCACTATATATAGAATATAAATAATAACAATATCAAGTATACTTTCCAAAGTAGGTGAAAACCCATGCATTATTGTTGCCCTGATAAAATAAGCCAAAGCCTACATGTTTATATAAATAAAGATAGTATATGGTCTTAATCTTACATGCTTCAATACCTCTCCTTATGAGGTGTCCAATAGAGTACACAGGATTAGGCCAACATAACAATTAGAGCATTTATTATTATTACTAGAATATTTACTATTAACACTGTAATAATTATATTAAAATTATATAATATATAAGATATATATTGCTAATGCTATAATATTTTTATTATTATTATTACCTGGGTTTGATTTCATTGTAAAATGTATGTGCTTTTTTTCTTCTAATCACAATCATGTATTTCCAATCTGATACAAAAATGTCTCTAAATCATATTCATCAAATATCAAGGAGAAAGGAGTGAAATAGGTGAAGAGAAGGGGTGTATATCCTAACAGAGTATGTATAACGCAGGACCAAGTCTCACTTTCTGCTCTATTGCCTCCAGCTATACCACTGGATATATGCCAGCCCTTGCTTCAGCATGGAGCCAGAGACTCCAATTTTTTTCTCCTCTGCCCTGGAAAACTGCCATTGACGCTCACTTGTCTTCTATGCTCAATGCCACAAAACAGCAAATGCTCTAAGAAGAAAAAGCAGGTAAAGGTAGGTCTCTGCACAAAGCATTTCCACTCTCTCTGGTATATGGCCTCTCAAATTCTGACTTCCTTGTTTGCCTTCTAATAGCCTCAAAAATGATTTTGGGGGGTGCCTGGACGGCTCAGTCGGTTAAGCGTCTGACTTCAGCTCAGGTCACAATCTTATGGTTTGTGAGTTTGAGCCCCAAGTCGGGTCTCACACACCAACAGTGTGGAGCCTGCTTCAGATCCTCTGTCTCTCTCCCTCTCTGCTCCTCTCCAGCTTGCACTCTCTCTCTCAAAAATAAATAAACATTGTAAAAAATAAAAGTTATTTTTTCACTGTATGTAGTTTTTAGAAATATTTTTCATGGAAAAGTTAGTCCTATATAATACACTACGTCTCAATTAACAAAAAGAAAAACAAATGTCAGTTTTGAATGGTTTCATAGCCAGCCTCCAAGATGAGCCCACATGATCCCTACATCCTGATAGCCTCACCTTTATACTGTCTCTCTTCAGGGTACATGAGGTTTGTCATGTGTGAGTTAGAATACAGCACAAATGCAATACAGCACCCAGGCTAGGTTATAAAAGACATTATAGCTCCTGCTTCACTCCAGAATCCTTGCTCCAGGGGTTGATGGATGCCATACTGACAGGCAGCCCTGTGAAAAGGCCAAATAGTAACAGAATGAGGACTTCTATGAAGAGTCAGGAGAAAATGAGGTCTGTCAACAGCCAGATGAATAAGACTTCTTAAAAATGGATCCTCCAAGTCATTGTGGTATACACACACACACACACACACACACACAAATAATACACAGCCATAAAAACAGATGAGATCTTCCTATCTGCATCAAAAGGGATGGTTCTAGAGAGTATGATGCTAAGTGAAATAAGTCAGTCTGGGGGTGCCTGGGTGGCTTAGTCGGTTAAGCGTCCAACTTTCGCTTGGGTCATGATCACGCAGTTCATGGGTTCGAGCCCCGCGTCGGGCTCTGTGCTGACTGCCGGCTCGGAGCCTGGAGCCTGTTTCAGAGTCTGTCACTCCCTCTCTCTCTGACCCTCCCCTGCTCACGCTGTCTCTCTCTCATTAAAAAAATAAAAAAAAAGAAATAAGTCAGTCTGAGAAAGACAAATACCATATGATTTCACCCATATGCAGAATCTAAAATATAAACCAAATGAATAAACAAACAGATAACAAAATCAGTCCTATAAATATAGAAAGGAGTTACAGGATGGGCAAAATCAGTTAAACACAGTGGGAGACACAGGCTTCCAGTTATGGAATGTATAATTCATCAGAATGAAAAGCACAGCATAGGGAACATACTCAATGATTTTATAGTAGCATTGTATGGTGACAGATGGTAGCTATGCTTGTGGTGAGCATCGCATACTGTATAGAGAAATTGAATCAGTATGTTATAAACCTGAAACTAATGAATGTGTGTCAACTATACTCATATAAAAAAAAACCATTTAATTAAAAGAAAATGAGGGGCGCCTGGGTGGCTCAGTCGGTTAAGCGTCCGATTTTGGCTCAGGTCATAATCTCACAGTTCGTGGGTTCGAGCCCCACATCGGGTTCTGTGCTGGCACCTCAGAGCCTGTAGCCTGTTTCAGATTCTGTGTGTGCGTCTCTCTCTCTGCCCCTCCCCCGCTCATGTTCTGTGTCTCTCTGTCTCAAAAATAAATAAGAACTATAAAAAGTTTGTTTGAAAAGAAAATGAATCCTCCAGCCCCAGTCAAACTTTTGCACGACTGTAACCTGAGCTGACAGCTTGATGGCAACCTCCTGAGATACCCAAAGCCAGGAATACTCAGTTGCTTTTGTTACTCATGGCCCTCAAAAACTGTGTAGGATAATAAATACATTTGTGTGTTTTTCCTAATTGTGATAAAATATATATAACATAAAATTTACCATCTTACTCATTTTTAAGTATGCAGTTCAGCACTAATCACATTCACTGTTGAGTACTCATTTGTGCCGATATGTGTTTAGGGCAGAAGTGAGACTTCTGGTTCAACACACAGCCAATTTTATATTGTTACTTAATTTTTACTTCCATTAAAGAGGAAAAGTTATTGTCCGTAAAGATCATATTCATAAAGACCATGCATTTCTTCTCATAGAATGCTGTATTTATTTAAAACAGGGGCGGGGAGGGGGGTGGCTGGGTCAGTTGGTTAAGCATCTGACTTTAGCTCAGATCATGATCTTGCAGTTCATGCCAGTTTGAGCCCCGCATCGGGCTCTGTGCTGACAGCTCAGAGCCTGGAGCCTGCTTTAGATTTTGTGTCTCCTTCTCTCTCTGTCCCCCTCCTTCTCATGCTATGTCTGTCTGTCTGTCTGTCTCTCTCAAAAATAAACATTATTTTTTTTAAATAAAATAAAACTGAAGAGTCTTATTTGGTAGTTCTGCTTGGTCTCTCCCTTTAACTTAAAAGACTTAAGCAAATGTTCAAGTCTTGCCAACTAAATCATAAAAACAAACTTATTTTTCCCTTCCTCTCATGGGATTAAACAAAGAATTTGATACTGAAAGATTCTTTGAGACTGTGGCAAGAGGGGTGACAAGAAGGGGTGAACTGGGAAGACTTCATTCAAAGTCAAAGTGCCTTCACAAGTTAGAAAACCGTAGCCATGTGTACTAATAAGCCAAAGATTTAGTTGCCTTCAATTTTTTTCTCAAGTTTCTAAATCTGGGTTTTCATTCTGGCATGACTTCTTGTTACAATCCCGTAGTCAGGAAATATTATTTTCTTATTTTTTAATTGCTGTCCATAGGCTTTTAAGTCCTTTCCTGCCTAAAGGTATCTATTCCTGAATTCTCAGAAAGGCAACTATCTGTGCAACACATACTAATCTGTATTTATTAGTCATAATTGCTTATTCATCCCAGACTACCAATGGAAGACCTTCTCCCTGGGGCTACTTTGCAAAGGCATCAATGTGGTTAAATAAGGAGAAAAAGAAATACAAAGAACTTTGATGACTTTCCAGCACTTATAGAACCAACCTTGATGTAAAGAAGAGAAACAGGCAATTAAATAGAAAATCACTTTATTGTTCTTACTTGAAGGTCAATCAGTCTACTCCTACTCTGTGTTTTAGCTCTAGCTTAACAGTAAAGATCACTTCTCTTGTCTTTTCTAGCTATCTCCTAGCTACGTTCTCTGCCATGACATAGATATTTAGTAGAAATAATTACTCAAATTTATGTCATATTTCTACATCAAGTATACTATTTTAAATATTTTAATATTAATTTAGCTGATTCACACTTGAGAAACTTACAAACTTTTCTAGTTCATAATGTTGGAAACTGTACAATTTATATAGTTGTGGAAGCATTCCAATTCTGACACAAAACAGAAGCAGATGTATCTGTAATAAGACCCACATGAAGGAAACAGCTAAACTTTTAAATTTAAAAAAACTAGATAAAATATTTTTAAATAAAAACACTGTCTTGATTATTTATGTATTTTTCTTCAGATGACTTTAAAGTGTCCAAAATGTCTAAGTGGCATTACCCATAGAGCAAGGACATTTTTCTACTAGAAACTGGGTGAGTTAATGACTAAAATTATGCACCAAGACATTGTCACTGGAACTGAGGGGTGTTAAAAATATAAATTTCTCTACTTGAAACTTCATAAATTAATAAACACCAATATAAGAAGAAAGGTCTACATAGTATCCTATATTTTTTAAAAATCAAACACATCTAATTTCACATTACTTATTCAACATTCTGCATAAGGTAGGGAATTTATACATAAATATATATGTCATCCACTCTTACTTGGATCATTACAATAGCCTGCCAAATATACCTGCATGTGTGATAAGGCAGAATTCTGGATTTTGACATTCAGCATAAAACCTGGAGCATAAAAACTACTAGTTCCATGAAAATAAAAGAACTAGAAATGTGTCTACCCATCCATGTATATACACTGAGGAAGATGATCGGTTATCAAGAGAAAAGGGGAAAAATGTACTCCACAGGAAAATGAAACCAGAATCTACTAGACTGCATTATGTAATCTCCAGGATCACACACTTGCCTTGTGATTGAAACAGCTCTGATGATTACTTGGACTCTTTCCAGGGTCCAAAATCCAGGCTACCAAGACATTCTTAAGAGTCAAAATGACCAAGGCGTTTGTGTTTCTATTCCTGGTAGCTCTGGAGTACCCAGACAGGACCTAACTGAGCCTCATCAGCTGATCACATGTTTATATTTCTCACCTACTTAAATGCTTGTCTGCTTCCTGCCTCTGTTCTAGGACTTACTTGTTAAACATGAGGAACAGTATGTGTGTTGTAGAATCTCTCTGGACACCAATGCAAATGAAACCTTGAAGGGTAGGTAAGTTCACATGCATGGGTTGAACTCTTTACCAATAGGGAATAGAATGCAATAAATCTCAGACAAATTTCTTTTTCCTTTCTAACTCACTCTCCCAGTTCTGCCTTAGATACAGCAAACAATACTGATAGGCAGTTTATAAGACTGTTCAGAGGTATGATATCAGGGATGAAGCCATAAGTCCCACTTAGCAGTGGCCTGATAACACACATGCACATCAACTTTCTTTCTTTTTACACTCCCTTTGTCCCACACTCCCACTTCTCTCTGAAATTAGAGTCTCCTTAAAGTAACAGCAGGTAATTTCTCATCCTTAAGTGCTGCTTTTTCAGGTAAAAACAAAACCAAATGCCACATATGGTGTGAGGTACAAATTCACATTAGGAAGTGAGAGAGAATGCGGAGAAACTGAAAAGATGGTATCAAACTATCCAAATTTCTATTGATCTGATGGAAATAAGAAGCTCAAACATAAGGTCACTTGAAAAACTAAACACTTTTTTTAAAATGTTTAGCACAGTCCTTTTGGCACTCAAAACAGACACTGCTAGATTGGTGGTTCCCTGTCTATGGTGCTTTTTTGCCCATGAGGCATGACTTTCGATTAATAGCCAGATATTCCTAACATGAAAGTTTTGTTTCCATCTGTCTGGAAAAGAATATTCCTTAACAGACTTGGAATCACACAGAACTCTTGAGGCCAGACTGGACCCAAAAAAGTATATTTTACAAAGGTATACTGCCTCTTTATACAGAGAGTGGATTGCTTCCCACAGAGATACCTCTACTAAATATACTGCAAAATGAGAAGAATCAAGTATTTATTCATATTTCCACTGAAATCAGAATAAAAAGCATTAAAATACTTTGACAGAACTGAGTATCTTTAAAGTATTATATTGTTATATACGTGACTGAGGTGCCATTTTCTTTTCTTTGTATTTATTCTGCTTGGGATTTTTCTGACACTGTTGGTTCTGAAGGTTGATATTTTCAACAACTTTGGAACCTCTGGGGGCATGACTTCATTTTTTCCTTTCCCCTTTCTCTTCTCTCATACTAATATTCTTATTACACATATGCCAGATAGCATAATACTGTTCCACACATCATTGTTCATTTATTTTCAGAAGAGTAAGCTCTCTATTCTACAGATTGAGTAATTCCTACTAATGTGCATTTAATTCAGTACTAAGCAGCTCTTTTTTTATAGTTTCCATTTCTTTGCTAATATTTCCTATTTATTCATTGCATCTGTTTCTACAAGTCCCTGAATATTATTTATAATACCTGAGGTTTTGGTGGGTTTTTCTTCTTTATTTATTTTGAGAAAGACAGAAAGTGTGTGGGGGAGGGGCAAAGAAGGAGGGGGAGAGAGTGAATCTCAAGCAGGATCCACATTGTCAGCACAGAGCCCTATGTGGAGCTTTAATCCATGAACCACAAGATCATAACTTGAGCTGAAACCAAGCACCTGATTCTTAACAGACAGAGCCACCTGGGAGCCCTATAAAATCTGTTTTAAAGAACACGTCCAAAAAGAAAGGAAGGAAGGGGAGCCTGGGTGGCTCAATCGGTTAAGCATGCGACTTCGGCTCACGTCATGATCTCACAGTTCAAGGGTTCGAGCCCCCCAACGGGCTCTGTGCTGACAGCCAGCTCAGAGCCTGGAGTCTGTTTCAGATTCTATGTCTCCCTCACTCTCTGACCCTCTCCTGCTCATGCCCTCTCTCCTCTCTCTCTTTCTTTCTCTCAGAAAAAAATAAAAAAACATTAAAAATTAAGAAAAAAAAAAAAGGAAGGGAGGGAGGAAGAAAGTGTCTGATAACTGCAAACACCTGGGTCATCTCAGGACCTATTTATACTGAACACATTTTACGATAATGGATGGAACTTATTTCTTCACATGCCTGGAAAAACAAACATTTTGAAAATGATGGATGATATACCATAGGGAGTCCAGATTATGCCGTTTTCCTTTAAAGGACGTTGACTTTTATTCTGCCTGTCAGAACAAAACTACTGGCAGATGCCCCTGGCTTTATTTTTTGTCATTGCTGGTCTATCCTGAGTCTGTGTTTGGACTAGACGCAACAGTTTTGTCTTTACCAATAAGGTATGTCCTTTCTGGGGTCTTAACTGAATATCTGAGGCACGGAGCCAGCAAGGCCTCCCTCCACTGTCTGGGGTGGAACTCCAGTGCCCGCAGCACTTCACCACCTCCAGGACCACTGTTCAGCCCTCAGCTCCACGCACTCAACTCTCTGGTGGGTCTCTTGGAGTTGTCTTCTATCTGTGAGAGCTCAGCACTAGGCCAGTGATCCTCTGAGAACACATCAAGCTTCTGAACCCTGCCTCCCTGAAGAGCTCTTTCCTTTAAAATACCCTTCTTTCCAAATGCCAGTGGTTTCAGCAGCCTACAGTGAGGAGCCTGAAATTAAGTCCTCCATTAGAAACAACCGCAGGCTGCACATAGTCCCAGTTTCAGGAAAAGCCTCAGCTGAAGCCACCCTCAGACTGCCCTCAGATCTGCCAATCAAAAGAAATGTGTAACATTCCTTTAGTCTTGGAGACGAGTCAGGGCTGGGAACTGCAGGTAGTTACTTTGTACAAACATCCCAATCAATCACAGCTTGCATAAGCCCCACGAAGATTCTCTGAGCCCACCTCATAATTGGTCATTTTAAAAGACTCTCAAAGGTCATGATTGGGTCCCACCAAAAGTAATGGATGCCTCACAGATACTGAATGGTCAAAACTGTCACTATGCTGTTACTATGGGTGTTGTACAATTATGATTGGTGCTTATGTAATGATGCAAAACATACAACATGTGCACGGTAACACCCCCGCCCTTCCCCCATAAAAACCCTGCTCGCCACTGTTCAGGGCTTCACTTTGCTGCTGCTGTGCTGGTAGACAGGTGAGCCACTGCTCGAGCTTGTAATAAAGACCCTTTTGTACTTGCATCAGTACCGGCTCCTTGGAGGTCTCTGGGGACTCGCGATTCAGGCATAACAACAGTTTCTCAATTCAGCAAGACCTCCTTGCACTACACAGTATTCCAGAAAGTGCCCTCATGCATCAAGTCAGGGCACATGTAGGGATTTCTCCCAAGGACCACCATCTTGCATCACCTGTTGTCCAAGGCCTGAACAGAACTGCGTTGTATCCTCTGTGCAGTTTTCTAGCTCCTTATGGTAGGGGGAACCAGTTACCCAATCATGGCCAGACATGACATTTCTGAAGCATTGTGTGGAAGAACAAAAGCACCACCACCAACAAAAAAATTAGAAACAAACTAAATACTCATTAACATGTTATGAGTTAAATAGATCACACTGCATACTTATCTTTAAATTCCATCCTGCTTTTGAAAATAATGACATAGAGAGATGTCAAAGACACATTGTTAAAAAAAAAAAAAAAGTGTTCGTAAAACCACAAAACTGTATGTGTGTGTGTGGTTGTGTGTATTCAAAATGTAGAATGCAAACTGAAAGGATAAACTCAAAATTGCTAATATATGATTATTTCAAAAAGTATAACTGAAAATAGCAGAGAAAATACATCTATCATCATTTCCATTTGATACTAATGAGACACTAGAATTCATCAGATTAAGAACCTTTGTCTGATGCTCTCTGTATAGAAAGAGATGGATATACATAGAGATACATATATTTATATATAAAATTCTTCTCACCTACAACTGGGTCACTAGGCAGGGCCTTGAGCTTGTATACTATGTATTACATGCCTCTGTAGTATTTGGACCATTCTCAATGTGAAAATGCAGTAATACTTCTTAAGATGAAATAATGAAGAACAGGGGTAGCTGGGTGGTTCAGCCGGTTAAGAGTCCAACTTCAGCTCAGGTCATGGCCTCGTGGTTCATGAGTTTGAGCCCCATGTAGGGCTCTGCACTGGGAGCACAGAGCCTGTTTCTGATCCTGCTTCCTTCTCTCTGCCCTGCCCCTGCTCACTTGCTCTCTCTCTCTCTCTCTCTCTCAAATAAATAAATAAATAAATAAATAAACATTAAGACAAAAAATAAGACCTCATATTAGTAAATTACTTGGGAATCACTAGTTGCATGTTTAACTCTTTTATGAAATGCCTGCTGTAGCTTCAGAGTTGAAAGCATCTAAAGTAACAAAAGTGGAAACTGGATACATTTATAAACATCAGATTCTTTTCTTGGCACTGCCCTGCTCCCTTTCAGTGTTGGTACCCAGTCTGTGCAGCAGTACCTCTGCCCCTTCTGTGTTGTTAAGTGCCTCAGGACTGAAATGCTCTTTCCCTGCTAGTTCTGGAAACTGACGTGAAGGGTCCACCCTCTGTGCAAATGACAGGCCAATTTTGAGAGAGGATTTGACTAGTAAACAGTTGACACAATTTATTTATTTTCAAATTGTGAGATTGAGAGTCTCCTCCAGGCCCCCAGTTTGAATCACTGAAAACTACTTTTATGTCTTTCACAATCTTGACAGGCATGTGGATTTGGAACATGTCAGCAATATGTCAAACAGCATCAGTCCCTCTGCCTCCAAGAGTGATTGAGACTATCTTTTAGGATCAGTTCCCAAAGAATGATTCACTCTAAATCAGCTAGTTCAAACAAAAATTCTTTTCCTCAGAGTTCAAAAATTCATGGTAATTGGAATTGGAAATTACTTAGGACAGCCAATCATGTCTCCACCCTCCACCTTTCTCCTCATGACCACCATTCTCTATAAAATCAATCACACTCAGAACAGTTTCCCTAATTAAACTACTGGGAATACAACACAGTCACTGGTAAATATTCCTATAAAAAATGTATTATACGTATTCCAATGTCACTTAACTTCATAAGCGTGTTATCATTTTGATGATTCAGAATAAATCTGTCAAAATTTCTAGAATCTGGAGGAAGACTACCTTAACGTATGTTCTGGCTCTGTTGAGTATTAGCTGTGCAATTCTGGTCAAGTTATTTAACTTCTCTGTGGTTATTTTTTTCTCATCAGTAAAATGGGGATCAGAATGATATCTATATTACAGAACTATTTGAGAATTAAGTAAATTTTGTTTAAAAATACATAGATCATAGTAAATACTGTGTGTTAATTATCCTCACCACTATCTTTGGGTCTTCGTCATTAGGATCACCCCTTTTATGTTTACATTAATTTACCCTCTCTTTTAACTAGTAATGGCTTTACATACATTGATTTATTTTGTCTTTAAGGATTTTACCTTCTTTAAGCTGTGCTAAACCAATAGTAATTGCTTATTGTTGACACATGAATAATGGCTGTAACGTCAAAGAATGAGCCCAAAGAAAGCACTCAGTGAATTTTATTTGAGCTCACCCTGACTCACATTAGATTGTCACAAAATAGTCTGCCAATGCTCTAGATGCCATGGCAGTGCTTATCAAGTACTTATCCAATGGATGATGATTTTATGAGAAAATACATATATCATCATTCGCATTTGATATTAATGAGGCACTAGGATTCATCAAACAGATTAAGAACCTTACGTCTGATGCTCTCTTGAGAGAGAGAGAGAGAGAGAGAGAGAGAGAGATGGATATAGCTAGAGATACATATAAGTATATATAAAATCCTTCTCACCTACAACTGGGTCACTAGGCAGGGTCTTGAGGTTTTACATTCTATTCTTTAGAAAGTAACTTTCCTTCACTAGGACAAGTATCACCAGCTAGACTCCAAGGCTTCACCTTGACTGCCGAACTGCTTGTACTCACCAACCTTTGTCCCACATTTTTCCTTAAGCTCTTCTTTCCAGCTTCTCTCTTAGGGCAATGGGAACCAAGACCACCCCTCCAGCGATAGACAAGACCTCAAGGCAGCCCAGACCACCCGGACCAGTTGACTGTAACCCTGATTCACTCCTATGCAGACCATGGAGTGACTTCTAGAATGACCGACAACTACTTTTACCTCATTATAATACTAAAACCTCCACCCAAGGAGAAGCATGAGCCTCAGTTAGATAACATACAATGACTACATATACAGGGATGTTTCCTTCAGGCACATTGTGGCCTTATGCCCTCCTCTACATATGCCAAGCCTCTACAAGTCTTCCCTATCTAAATGTTCATTTTAATCCTAAATAAATTCATCTTCATCTTAAATCTTAATCCTAAATAAAAGGAACCCATTCATCCTTGCTTGGGAAGTCATAGTGTTAGAAGCCATTCCCCAGAATCTCCTTATTTGCTGCAAGTAAAACTTTCTTTATGGGACAACTCAACCTGGTACAGTTTCTGACTCACCAAGGAGCAAACACAGTGATTCAGTCACACAAGGAGCTCCAATCTCTAGTGCAGAGAAAAACTGAAATTCGGATGCTTGCAACCATCTGTTACACCCATACTACCAGCTTCTGAAGTGGTGGGACTAACCTCCCATATAAACCTTTCCCTCTCCCACCTTTTGTGATTTCTTCCCACTTGTTTATTTACTTTTAGTTTTTTAAATGTTTATTCATTTTTGAGAAAGAGACAGAGCATGAGTGGGGAAGGGGCAGAGAGAGAGGGGACACAGAATCCAAAGCAGGCTCCAGGCTCTGAGCTGTCAGCAGAGAGACCGACTTGCGGCTCGAACTCACAAACCTGAGATCATGACTCATGAACCCTGAGATAATGGGGGACTGAGTCTCCTAGGTGCCCCCCACTTGTTTATTCACAATGATGAAGAACACTTGAGGTGTTGTCTGGTCTCCATACATAATCCCTTTCCAAGAGTAATATACAGAAACCTCAAAGATACAGTATTGCCATGGGGAAACCTAGGAGAAAGGTGCAAGGCCATGGTTGAAATGTTAAGGAACACCAAGAACCTAGTGTAACCCAAGAGGAAAGAATGGCCTAAAATAGGGTAAACAGAGCAGCCTACTACAATGCCAGACTACACAGGGCTTGGGGGAGTTCTATCAGAGTTTGGAGTTTACTCTGAATGAGGCAAGAAGCCAGTGAATGGGTCCCAATAGGGTAAGATGTTACCTTTTTTGTGCTTTAAGATCTTTCTGCTGATCTCAAAGGAGGACAAAAAAAAAAAAAAAAAAAATCAGAAGGCTGTGGAGGTTGTCAACTCTTCTGTTTCCCCATTTTACGGTTATTAACACCCATCAGACTGCCTGTTCTAATTAAAACATTTACACAGCCTTCAGGTCAGGAACAATATCGGATTGATTTTTTTCTTTTTTACCTACTGCTATGCTTATCACTTTCTCTTATTCAAAATATTGCTTGGAAGAATAGTTATGAAAACAACTGAATATCCATAGTTTTTCATGCATTTTAAAACGGCAGTTTTAATTATTGTTTTCTTATTAATTAGAACAATTTCTCTATCAGTTTGAATAGAAAGTCTTCCAAATTAGAAATACGGCATAATCGAAAGACTTGGCAAAGCAACACAGACTATCACCAATGCATTATAATAGTGTAAAGAGGAGTATTTATTTAATGGCTACTTGAGCACATGGTTCTATAGGAAAACACTTTCATTATCTATGTTGGCAATCTTTCATCAGCACTATATTTATACCAGACTAACAGAATTTTGTAATGCTTCCAATGTGCTAAATTTGCATGTTTGACATGCATATGCTTTGTAAAATCTGCACAATATTTAAATCATTACATAATCTTCCTCAACAGCAGTGAGCAACAAGATAACACACAAGCAACCTCTCAACTTTCTTTCCTCTGATCAAAAATGCACTTCTCTTCTTTGTAAATAGGAAAACACCCAGACTCATTTATCACTGCTGAATTGATATGCATAGTTTTGAATGATCTTATCTTCTGCTTGTAAATCTTCATGCAATGAGAGAGAATCACAGCATAAGCCTGATGACTGTCACAGTGTTATGTGACTAGAAGCTACAGACCTCATTGTGTCATGGAAGGGTGGCACAGAGAATACTAGATAAAGTCTAAACAGATCCTCAGCTTCCCTTAGAAAATAATACAATTTGGATTGTTAAAACTGTGTGACTCTCTGCTTCTCTTCCTTTTGATTAAGACTAAAACAACAGACACATAATTATGTTCCTCTAAAACCCAGAAATAAAAAAAAGAGATGAAAAATTAGCCAACTGCATTTTATAATGAAGAATTCAGCAAGTTCCTCAGATCCTAGAACTTATTTATGCTTTATTTTATTTTCACAGTATTATAAAAGTATCTACTGGTTATCTAGTGTTTTATCATTTTTTCTCTCTTTGATGCAAAGCAAAACAAATGAAAAAGCTTGAAAATTAATGATGGCCTTCTAATGAAGTTCTAGGAAGGAGAGACTTTTTTTTTTTTTTTAAGGCTAAATTCAAGTAAGTTTATTTAGTGGTAATAATATCTCTCTCTTATATTTCTAATCTTACTTTGACTCAATTATACAAACAATAGGAAAAACAATGGATTTGATATTTCTGACCACTGTCTTTTTCAAATTAAATCATGACTGTCTGAAGACAAGAATCCTCATTTAAATATTATTAGTACATATTAACTGTCCTCTGTAAACACAATGTTTGGGAATCACATTAACTGTTCCAGTTACTACTGATGTGTAACAAACCACTCCAAAATAATGACATTTTAAAAAATTAGGCTCATGGATTCCATGTGTCTGTAATGTATGGAGAGTACAGCAAGAACATTTGTATTTGTTCCCTTCTCTGAGGCCTGAGCCAGAAAGGTAAAAAACCTGAGGTGACTTAAACACAGGGGGATGGGATTATGTAAATGTGCCAGATGGTCAGGGCTAGCGATTGGCTGGTCCCATTGCTGGAGCAGTTGACTAGATTACTTCACATGGCTTTTTTATGAAGCCTGAATTCCCTCACAGCATGGTACTCTCAAGATGGTCTTTACGTCATTTCCCAGGGCTCCAAAGTTAAGTTTCACAGGTAACAAGCCAGAAATCATGTTGTTTTTTATGACCAGATCTTGAGAATCATGTTGCATCACTTCTGCCAACTTCAGTTGTTTACAAACTAACATCAAGCCAGCTCAGGTTCGAAGAGAAGGTAATCAGGGACCATATGTGGATGGCAGAGTGGTAAGGTTCAAAGAGCATAAGGGATGGGAGCCACGTTTGGGAAATATAAAGTATTCCATCTACTTTTACATTCCTTATGTCAACTGGAAGGTACTTAAATGAGGGTCTTACACAAGCGACAGTAGTAACCACAACAGACGACCTGCTATGTTAACACCTTTTTATGTTTAAGTGGTTGTTTTCCTACTTCATTTATGACTGAGTACTCAAATATGCGAACTAGGAATAAGTCGTACTCATCTATTCTAAAAACCTAGGAGACTTTCTAGAGAAGACTTGGTAAGGAATAAACCCAAACAATTTTTGCCATCTTTAGCTCATAACCTACTTCCAAAATACAAAATGATGAAATAGTGCTCAAAGCAAAATAGTAGTTAAAATAATTTTTGAGAACCCATTGAACTGAATGGACTTATTATAGTAGAAGGAATTCAGGGAGAAGACATACATGTTCTTGAAATAGAAAATGAAGACTCCCCATATTCTAAGTCTCTCAGGCTAATGGAGGACAAAACTAATGATACCTCCAATCTCAAACCTCATGACTCCTGCTTGGTCTAAGCTATCCACTCTCTAACCTCCTCATAGTCTCCTAACTAATCTACTCATATCTCCATCTGCCTCCCTCCAACCCATCACAGCACACAGAGTAGCTGCAAAAATCTAAATCAGCTCACGCTCCTGCTTAAAATCCTTCAGTGGCTTCCCAGTTGTCAGGCTGCCTCTATGGGGGCTCTGCCCTCTTTCCATGCTTTCATCGCTTTGCAGTTGATCTTGCAGTGTCCAGCACCGTGTTTAGTGATTCTGCTGCTGGTAAGCCACCTGCCACCTGTTTGGAACTTCCATCACTCTCTGGAACTCTATAGCTTTTCATGGACCTCACAACTTTGGATGTGCCTTATTGTCTACCTGCTACCCCTCCAATTTCAATGCCTGCACAGAATGGCTGGTGAACTCCAACATTGAGACAAGTTCCCTCTGCACCTTGTATGTCTCTTATCCTAACACTCATCAGATGTTATGAGAATTACTTGTTTCTTGTCTATTTCTTTCTCCAGAAAGTAAATGTGATAAAAATAGTGACTGAGTCTATCTTGACTGCCACAAAGCATCTAGAACAAAATACAGCTCAAAATAAGAACTCAGTAAGTATTCATTGAAAGAACAAATTTTAAAAAATAATTTTCAACTTGCTTTTCAGTTTCTTGACAGTGCATTGCCAGAATTTCCAACATATATTTTATATCACTATATGTTTTTAAGTTGATTTTTTTTCTCTTTAAAAGTTTTATATAAATGTAAAAATAAAAATAGAGCACTAGGGAAAATCCTGATGTGTTGAAAGTAATTCCACATATTTTCATCAGGACCAAGACAAATGTTATCACTTTCCCAGATACATAGTTTTCATATTAACTTAGTCCTTATTATCAGCCTTTTGCTTTGGAATCACTTCACCTCTATTGTACCTTTCCTTGTTTAGAGCTATTAGTTTTTGATCTCTAAACTAAGAGACTGTTATTTATTTATTTATTTATTTATTTATTTATTTAGAGACAGAGCATGAGCAGAGGGGAATCAGAGAGAGAGAAAGGGAGAGAGAGAAACCCATGCATGCTCTGTGCTGTCAGCAGAAAGCCGAACGGGGGGACTTGATCTCACGAACCATGAGATCTGAACAAAAATCAAGAGTTGGACTTACTGAGCCCCCAGGCACCCCTGTTCTCTTAGTTTCTTATACAACCATGTATAACCATATATTTAGGGTATATCTTCTGTCACTTTGTTTCTCACACAATTTTCTCTCTCTTTTTACTTACAGTAATTAGAACTCTTAGTGTGAGCCTGTATTTTACAGCAGGACTGCAAACGAAACAGACTGAGCAGATGCAGTAACATAAAGAGAATTTGATGATGTTTCTGGAGGGCAATGAAAGCCACTCTTGAAAATTTCTTAGGGCAAAAGATCAGGTGATGGGTTATATATAAAAGCAGTTAAATATCAAAATATATAACTTTAAATGCATTTGTGGATGGGAACTATTTCCTGGAGTTTAGTATAAAGCAGTGTTTCATTTGGTCTAGTTCACAACACAATCCTTCAAATTCTAAGATTACACCAAAGGTCTAGTCATTACTTTAGTGGAGGGGAAGGTCAGGAAGAACATGCACAGCTTGACACTTCAGCAAGAAACTCAATTATAGAAAGTGGAAAAGCAAGAGGGTCTTACTTTCATCTGAGTAAAACCATGTATAATTTAGAGGAAGTGGATACCTCAGGTTCAGAATGTATAAGGAAGGAATGTGACTTTATCAAATTCTTACAATACAGAGGTTTCATAACAGGAACATGTTATATGGGTTCAGAAAATAGAATTCCTCAGTTGAATGTTCTACCACATCCAGAAGAGAAGGAGAAAGAGAAGGAAAAGGAGAAAAAGGAAAAGAAGAGGAAGAAGGAAGAAGAAGGGAAGTTGTAGTGAAAGCATTACAACGCTCGCATTTGAAGTAACAAAACGTTCTCCATTTATTAAAATGATTTCCTATTTTTAAAAAACTCTTTTGTATTGTTGAGTGATTAGTTCCTTTGTGGGGCTACTTGTTAATAAACAAGTTTCCATGTTAAGCTATTTGTTTATGAATTATGCATTAATAAATATGAGTTATTAGCAGTTGTGGAGACCACAGTTAATGGATACTTGGTAAAACAGAATGAGGAAATGCTCACATAAAAAATTAATTCTTTGGCACAAGTTAAAGGATTAATTAATACCAGTGATACAAAAGTACTCTATTGTAACTTTTCTTTGATTCTAAAAATGTGTAAGCTATAGAACACAGAAATACTTTTGGATGTCTTTTATACATAAAAAGGGAAAAATGGCTTCTGTTTTCAAACTTGTGACGGTTTTTTAAAGACTCTTCCTGAATTAAAAAAAATTATACATGTGTACATAGAGATAATTAAACTTCTCTTAAGTAACACCCCTTTCTACAAGATTCTGATCCAAGTAGCCTCATCTACAATCTGCGATCTGTGTTTTTATAATTCAGTGCTGGGTGATTCTAGAAACCCTTAGGATCAATAATTACTGTTCTACTCAATGCAACCTTTGTCTTTTATGCCAATCACTCCCATAGTTGTACTATCATCTTTGTGTGAGCAACTTTCACATCTACATTTCTAGCTTTGATCTCTCCACAGAGATTTGGATAAGCAGTTCCCATTCCACATTGAAATTTTCCACATAGGTGTCCTGCCAAATCCAAGTTCATGTTCAACAACAAATCCATGGAAAGGCATTGAGAGACACACAGATAAGAGCAGAAGTTTGTTGCTTTGTTTCATTTCTGTCTATAGCACTAGAACTGGTTTCTACCCTGTGTCTTTGGTCATAGCACACATGTAATTTTTTTGTCTGAAGATGGCTTTCAGTCTTTTCATTCTCATTCATGTATATTCAGAGCTGGATTCTTTTCTTTCCTTATATTTTACAGGAAGGTTTTAAATACTGATAGTGGATGCTGGAAACTATAGTTATGAAACTGATCAATGTCATTATTGACAATACATAAGTTTCCCAAAAATGAAGAGGACTTTTCAACATGGAACAGTTTATTATCCAGGGCCAATGACATTAGCAACCATGACTCCTGAGAAATTCTACTTCCAAACTGTGAATAAAGATTTTATAACTGCAGGTTCACACTTTCTCTTAAAAGTATTCACATGGGGTGCCTGGTGGCTCAGTCAGTTAAACATCTGACTTTGGCTCAAGTCATTATATCATGGCTCATGAGTTTGAGCCCCACGTTGGGCTCTTTGCTGACAACTCAGAGCCTGCTTTGGATTCTCTGTCTCCCTCTCTCTCTGTCCTCCCTCTCGCCCTCTGTGTATCTCTCTCTCAAAAACAAACATTAAAAACTAATATTCATGTATTATGATATTTGTGTAGCTGTAAGAAAACAAGGATTTAATGAGGAAGATCTATGGAAACATGTTGTAATGTGCAGAAAGTCTTAACCAATGAAAATCTTTGTAAAAATTTATAATGTGAGCTTCGGGAAAAATGTCACCTACTCTGAAGTTGAAACATGAATTTAGTAAATTTTCCAATGACCCTGCAAGCCAGCTACTGCAACTTCCATCCCATGTAAGCCACATCTACTGGGGTGAGGGATATGAAGGGGCTCAGTACCTTCCTTCCCTATTTGTCTAGACAGCACCATTCTTCAAGACCCATTTCAAACACACCTTCTCCATAATCTCTCATATGATTCTATAAGCCAAATATGGTATTTGTCTTTTCAAACCACACCACACTGAAATTGTGTTTTCTAGCACTTATTTTATGATACTACATGTTATCATGATGTAATGTTTTATTCTTTTGGCTTTGAGGCATCATTTCCTTCAATATTTCAAGATCTGATTCATGTAATAGGTACTCAAATATCCAAGTCACACAATAGGCACTTAAATGCACAACTGAACCAGTTTCACCAGGTCTCAATCTGTGTCGTTTCTATTCTCTATTCAATTTTGAAGTGTGTGGGCCTCAATCAGTTCCAGTAGCAGAATCAGTCTCATAAGTGAAACAAACAAGTACTGAAAGCAGAGTGAAGCAGAAGTAGGTAAGACAGTATTCCTATGGAAAAATCTTACCACTCTTAGCTCACAGACCACAGATCAAGTTGACATTCCATTCTGCCATCTCTCTTTTATTGTTACTTCTGCTACTATCACAGCTGCACCAGAAACCCTCTATGTCCACCAGGTCCTGACCGCAGGCTGATATTGCCATTTCGAGTATGGAACAGAGTTCTCACAGATGCTGTCCAATTTGCAGCAAGATGAGCACTCGTGGGGATCTCTGTCAGTCCAGATCCAGAAATAATGAGAAGCGGCAAGTCTGAGTGACTGAGAAACAAGGAGAAAGAATCGATGTTCATTCCACCAATTTGTTTTTTTCCTTCTCATCACTCCTGCACACCCACACCTTCCAAATGGTTTCCTGCTGTGGAGATGCAGTCTGCACAGCAGTACTTCTCTCCTTCTTTATTTGAACTTTGGTTATGTAGTATATTCTGGCATTGCAGAGTACTTAAAGAGGCATTTCAGAACAGATGGAGAAATTGTGATAGTAGACACTGATCTTCAGAATGTAATTAATAATAGTAATAATAATGGTATATAACTATATGATCTAACTATATTAACATATTGATTTAATCCCTACAGTATCTCTATAAGCTATATAATAATATTTTCCACCTTTTCTAGATGAGAAGCTCAAAGCACAGGTTACTTAAAGAAATGTTCAACGTCCCAAGACACCAAGTAGAAAAGCTAAGACACAAATTGAAACACCCCGCTCCCAAGTCTGTACACTTTAATAGTGTGTGATGTCTTTTTAAAAAAGTCTTCTCAATGAATCTCCTTTGTTATTTCTGGGAAATGTAAAAGGCGTGAGACTTGGAGACAAAGGACCAAGGCTAGATCTTTGCTCCACACCACGTACTTGTTGAATGACTTTGAACAAGATTCATAACCCCTTCAATCTCATTGGTCAGGTGAAAGCACAGAATCATAGCAATCTCCTCTTTCTAAATTATTATGATAATCAAATTAGATAATTATTATGGAAACACCAAGTCCCAGACTGGACAAAAATATTCAGTAAAAGTGAGCTTTCCTCCTCTCTACATTTGAAAATCTTCACAATAAAGAAAAGGAAACCACTTTCACTTTTAGAAATAATAGTTTTCTACCTATTACATGTTATGCCAATGTTGTCTGTCTTCTTTTCACCCAACGGTGTATGAAAATATGAAACAAATTCACTAATCCTGAACTATAGTAAGTTTCAAATTATAGACTCAGAAAGACCACAATTGGATTTTTGTACTTCAGGTAAAATTACAGGACTTAATATTATAGTCTAGAAGCCAAAAAACAAAAACAAAAACAAAAAACAACCCTCCTATCAAATGACTGCTTAGATAAATGCAAATTTGAGATTATTTATAAGATAGTTTCTAAGGAAATGAATTACAAGGTTTTAGTTATAAAATGGTATTAGCGTAACATTCAGAATCCATAACTCTTAAGTTTCATTTAATAGGGTTGAACATTGTTAATTTCATGGTAACGGCAGGCTCTTCCCCTGTGGTGACTGAGCAAAGATGATAAAAGTCAATCAAGAATCTAGGATCACAATATGAGTTCTATTGATTTACTTTCACGGTACATTTTAGTTATTTTTAAAGCTTTCTTAACATTTGACAATAAGAACACACTACTAGGGAGCACTATGGGATGCCAATTGTACCAACGACATGAATTATTTGTAAAAAAAAGTGTGTGGTGTAATTTTTTTTATAAATGTAATTGATTAACAGGCTCACATCTAATATATTCCAGGAGGCATGAGAGAGCGAGCTTAGGCATGAAAACAGAAATTATGTCATTACTAAATCAGCCCCCTCTTGCCACCCACTGCATAGTAATCCTTTAACACATCCATTTTTGGTGTGATTTTAATGACTAAAGAAATGTTCTTTCATTTTCAGATTGCAATTTAAGTAGCAATGCAATCACACCAGAGATTTAATGAAAAATGTCTCTCTAATTTTCTCATACACAGCATGACTATAATATAATGAGATAGCTGTGTCCTCTATCTGCTCACAAGTCTTCACAAGGCCTTCTCAAAGGCATTCCATGAGAAGACAAACCCTTCTAACAACTGTAGACAACTTGGCTGAAAGCAGTACAGAGTGGTGGTTAAGAGGACAAACTCTGGGGCCAGATCCCAGGAGTTCAGGCCCATATTATCCAGTTAGTTCTTTTCCAGCTTCAATGAGGCATAATCGGTAAATATTACATATATTTAAAGGTATACAACATGATATATACCTTTGTGAAATGATTACCACAATCAAATTAACATATCTATCACCACACATAGTTTTATTCTGTTTTGGGTTTGTGTTTCTTGTTGTTGTTTGTTTTACTTGAAGACTCAAAACATAGATTTTTTTTCTTCAAATATTAATTTAAATTATTTTTAGTTAGCTGGGTTTTTTGTTTTTGTTTTGAAAAAACTCTTAAGATCTACTTTCAGCAAATTTCAGTCTAGATTCTAGAAGTGGGGAAAGAAATTTCAACTCCTGATGAGAGGAACTGCAAAGAATTTGTGGCCATTACTGTTTAGTGATGGGTCCACTGCCATATCTCCTTCTCTGACACTATCTTTTCTCTATTCCACCATGTTTTTATTGATTTTTTAATGTTTGTTTGTTTTCTTGTTTATTTATTTTGAGAGAGAGAGCATGAGCAGGAGAGGGCTGGGGGGGGGTCATGTTCAGAAGGGGGGGGCGAATCACAAGCAGGCTCCCGCTGCCAGCACAGAGCTCCATGTGGGGCTTAATCCCATAAATTGTGAGATCATGACCTGAGCTGAAATCAAGAGTCCAACACTTAACCAGCTGAGCCACTCAGGTGCCCACCAACTATGGTTTTAAATGTGGTAACATGCCAAGACCTTGTAGGACTACCTGAGTCTCCTGGCATCCTTTTCCAATGAGTCTGGCTACAGACTTCTCATCTAGATTGGTGCCTTAGAAACAGGCACAGGTGTCCAGCAACTAAGCCTTGCTCTACCCTGAGATAAAACCAAAGAAATTGCTCCTATCTAGAGTTAAGAAATTCAATCTAGGGGCACCTGGGTGACTCAGTTGGTTAAGCAGCTGACTCTTGATTTCAGCTGAAGTCATGATCTCACAGTTTGTGAGATTAAGCCCCATATCAGGCTCTATGCTTACAGCACAGAGCCTGCTTAGTAATCTCTCTCTCTCTCTCTCTCTCTCTCTCTCTCTCTCTCTCTCTTTCACCCTTCTACACTTGTGCTCTCTCTTTCTCTCACAAAATAAATAAAAATAAACATTAAAAAAAGAAGAAGAAACTTACTTTACTGAGACTCATGGTTAACAAGGAAAACGCAAATGAATGAGAAACAGAGAAACATCTAACAAGGGAGACCACCCTTCACCCTCTCACTCATCTCTCCATGTACAGTGTCCAGCAAAGGCAACACTTGTCTCACACTGCCAGGTCTTATATGTGAAGACTAAGGGTATGTGTCATGTCTTCAACCTCATCAGTGAAGATTCAGGACAGTTAGCATCATAAATTTTACTTACAATTGGCACTACATAGGAGTGAACAAAATGTAAGATGAAAAATAAACATAAAAATAGGTGCCAGGGAAGCTGGGTGGCTCAGTTAAACGACTAACTTCGACTCAGGTCATGATCTAATGGTTTGTAGGTCAGGGCCTCACATGGGACTCTGCTGACACCTCAGAGCCTGGAGCCTACTTCAGATTCTGTGTCACCCTCTCTATCTTCCTCTCCCATTCACGTTCTGTCTCTCGAAAATGAATAAACATTTTTTAAAAAGTTAAAAATAGATGTCAATGCATTTAATGTAAACAGGCTGAGAATCAGTGTATATAAGTATTTATCTAATAAACTTACTTATTTTTAAATGTATTATTGATTTATCTTGGTTTTTATTTGAATATCAATCATTTCATTAGATACCAAGGTAAGGGTTCTTTGCTATGATCTAGAGTAAGGATTCTCTTAAACATATTTATCGAATGGGTGCATCTATATTCACAATTTCCAATAGTACATACAGGAATACAATCTGAACTAAGTCTATTGCAGAGATTCCAAAAACAGTCCTATAAACCATTTTACTATAGGCACCTAAGTAGGCACTGGAATCATCTATGATGAGTTGCTCCTTATAATAGTTTTAAAGAGGTCGTCTTTGCTATCCTGTAAAGTTTCCTTTTCTAGAGTTAACTTTATAATGGCCCTCACTCAATATTTTCACATTCGGTCAAGGTTCTTTTTTCTTGAACTACTCTGCTCTCAAATCATATCTAAAAGCATTTAACTTCTTTCTCCTCCAACCACACAAGTTGTTGCATTTGTTAAAGAGTAGATAAAATTCCTAATTAAAAAAAAAAAAACAAAACATATGCATGTGTGTATGTGTATCTCTTGTTCTTGAATTATTTCATAAATATCTCACTATATTGTTCTTTCTTTGTAATATTATTTTGTTACAATTTGGCAAACATCCCCTAAGACATTTACCACGGACAATAAAATCACTCTGGGCTTCTCAGTTCAACCTCATTGATATAAATGATCATTCTCTTTTTTAACACCTGTGATACTAACTGCAAGAAAGAAATGGGCCTCTCACTCTGTGCCCAGTATAAACAGCACAGAAACAACAGCAAAGATTATTAAGGTCAATATGAGCCAGCTCTAGCACACCACTGAATCAAATCCATATCTTAAAGTATGATTTAATAGAGAAAGATAAAATTTAATAATCAAAGCTTAGAGGAACTTTTACTTGGAATAACTCAAAATACAACAGGTTTCCTTTTCTGAAAGCTGTGTTGGCTTTTTTCAACTGATGGTGTCAACAAATTTCTTATACTCGAATACCTGAGACTGAGACTATGAATCTAAAGGAGATTCCAAATTCCATAATTCTGTGTGAAATAAGAATTATAAATTGAAAGAAAGGAATTGAGGATCATTTTTAATGGAAAAAAAAGTCAACCTTATCTTTGGATTAGTGGCATCATTATTTCTTTTTTCCTTTCACTTCTTTGAAACTATAGATTTCAAACTTAACTCCTCCCTCCTCTGATCAGATACCCTGTAGTGCTTCCTCTGTGTCTACTGTTATTAATTTATTGGGCACTTATGATTTATCACCTGAATTAAGACAATATTCTTGTAACTGGTCCCCCTGCTTCCAAGCCATAATATTTATAAATCCCTATCCAGTTCTGTAAAATGATTTTTCTGTGTAAAAAAAGATATCATATTTATCCCAGCTTACAAGTCTCACTATTTTCTCATTCCCCTCAGTTCAGATACAGACTTTATAGCCCAGAATAAAGAACCTCAATGACATGGTCTTGGCCTCTTTATCTCTTCTCTTCTACAAAACCAAACTCATCATGTGCTCTATGTGGAAGACTGCACTGATATACTCAATATCCATATCTTCTGGTCCCCTTGCATTTGTTAAAGCTCTCTCATAGGGATTTTTGGACTTAGTAAGCCATGTGACTTGCTTTGGAGAATGAGGCAACAGCAATGTTGATGCAAGCAGAGTCTTGAAAAAGCATTTACATATTTCTACTTCCATTCTTGGACCCCTGGAAATATATCCAGGTCTACTTACTGCAGGCTGAAAGGCATGGATTAGGGACACTTGTTCCAATCATTCTACATCAGCCAAAAGCAAAAAACATTTACATACGTGTCCCAAGCTAAGGCCAGAAGAAATGGTCAGACAAGCCATACCAAAGTCATTTGCAGATTCATGAACATTAGTAAATCACTATTATTTAAGGATCTAAGTAATGAAGCATTATTGCAGTAAAACCTAACTGACACAAAAATTGGTGCTGGGCAATGAACACAGAGTGCTACCACAATTAAAAAAAAAACAAAACAGTGGAATGGGCATTGAACAAAGACTAGAAAAATACTGAGAATGTTCCCTAAAAAATGTTTTATAGTGGCAAAACAAATGACGTAACTGTCACATGCAGTAAGTTGGAAGGTATAAAATGCACCTAATAAAATTTCAGAATTGAGCAACAGCATTTATTATCACAAAGTGGAAAGTATGCTGGCTTTTATAAGTTATATATTTATATGACATAGATGGGCCAGTATTTTCTGGATAGAACGTAAAATTGCTTCTCATCTCCAAATTCTCAATTAGGAAAAATAATTCTTAAAGTGAAATACCTAGAAGCAAAGATCAAAGCAAAAGAGACTAACCTAAATAAAAGGACTTAAAGTCATACAGGCATTATCCCACTGGAGATAGTTTTGCCCAAAATATCACTGAATAAGTCTGAAGAGACAGGTATGTTTCAATAAAAAAATTCTTGGTGTGATACTTTAAGCATGAAAAGGAATAAAAAAATGTTTTAGATAGCCACAGTATCTATTGTTATTTTGTAGATAACCCACAGCATTTTTTCAATATTGGCAAAGTGTCACTGACCTAGAGTTAAGAAGAATCTACATATTTCAAAATGTATTTCAAAGCCTTTCAAAAGGCTTTGGGACGTCTACCTTTATATGTGCAAGGATCAGGCTGAGAAAGTAACCGAACAAGCATATTTTCCAATGACCTTTTCAGAAGTTAAAATGTGAGGGCAATGGACCTGGATATATCCCAGAATGTGGAGCCATAAGTTGCTAAAAATAATAGTAAAGAGTTTACTCCCATAGAACAGTAGAGAACAATAGTCTAGGGAGCCGCTCCCATGGAACAAATCTTGGTCTAATCAAGAAACACCAACTCTCCAAATTTGAGTAGTGGGAATTTATAACACTGCTTCAGCTGGATTCCATAATCTCTAAGAAGCAGCGACTGCTATGTGTCCCCCATCCTACACTTTAAATGAAATGGACTATTGAGGTTATCCTGTCTTTATCTCATTATGTTATGAGTGTTTAAAGATTTGGGAGGCTAAATAACTTCTTTCTAATTTATATATCTCTGCATGAAGACAAACTAAATTATAAACACATAGACTTCATGTAAAGCATGAATTCCTTGACTTGGAGTCCAATATAATGATCAGTGATTCTGTGGATCATTAAAGGGGAGTGGTACATACACAAAAGGTATTTACATGTGAAAGAGACATGAATAATTGACAAGAGGGAAGATGTTACCAAAGTGATTCTGTTTATGCCTTCAAGTTTTCTGCCTGCCGCGGCCTGCGCCTCCCCCCTCCTATGCCTTTAAGTTTTCATGTCTCTCTCTACTCGTGTTCTTTGTGGTACCATCCTACATGGATTCTGGGTTTGATTACATGACTTGCTTTGGCCAACTGGCCATTAGCTAATGTCACAAACGGAGGATCAAAAAGTACTTGGTACTCCCTTTCGTTTGCCATCAGAATATGTTTAGACTTGCCAGTTAGAGGTTGAGGTATGTGTCAGAGACAGTCAACCAATCTGAGAGTATCTTTAACACGCCAAAACATTTCTGATCACCAGATAAATAACCCAAGTAATATCATCATTCCTGGTATCTAAGGAATGCTCAGCCAAAGCCCAATTAACTTGTAACCTATGAGCAATGACAAATATGTATTTAAAGCCAGAGTTACCGGCATTATGGCATTATTGTAATAGTTAACTGATACACACCCTCAAACCAGATTTCCCTCTAGCCCCTACATTATCATCATCTCCTAATTATCTGAGCTGGTAATCCCTAAATCATCTTCATGGCTATAGTCTTTCCCTTCCTCACCTACACACACACACACACACACACACACACACACCACAAATCATCATAAATTGAGTCAATTCTACTTTTATACTATTTTAAAAATGTAGCTATTTTACTCTATTTCTACAGCCACAATTCTAATTTATAATTTCATTGCATTTAAATCGTCTCTTTGCAGCATTCATTTCATATCCACCCCCTTTCACCTATCTTATACTCTTCTTTCATATGCCAATAAGACTGTCCTAAAAGAGATTTCATCATGTCACACTGTCAGTCTTCAATGTCTCTAGCCAACCTTACAAACTGGCTTCTATTGGAAATCTTTCCCAGGTTACCTTATTCTGTCATCCAGCCTCATCTCAAATACATTACAGCATTCATCTATGCTCTAGCATTTACAAATTTCTATCTGGTTTCCAAATACACATGAATCTTTTACTCTGGGCCTACTGTTAACTCCTCCTGGAACTGTACTGTCCAATTAACGATGTGTGGCTGTTTAAACTAAAATGAACAATTAAACATTCAGTTCCTCATTCATACTAGCCATATTTAGAGTGCTCAGTAGCCACACATGACTTGTTCTATGGTTGATCCACAATGTTTTTCTTTATAGTAAGTACCTGTTCTACTGGATTAGACAGGCATAATGTGAGATCCAATCTGTATTTGTATTATCTGATGTTCATGCCATTATTCTCATTGACAAAATACAGATGAAGGGGGGAAAATTCAGGGATAATCAGGCTCAAATTGATTACTTTGCCAGGCTTCAAAAGGACTAATGAAGTAACTAGTTATACAGAATCACATAGCAGATTACCAATGGGTTTATATTATAATGGGTTTATATTATGTGACTCAGAATTGGGATTCAGAACAATTCAATAGGCTTCTAGTATGATCAGTTTGGTCTCTCATCTGATTAGCTTTCAGGAATCCCCAGAAAAACTCTGGCTCCTACTGTGGTCATTTTTCAAAGTCTAAATTCAAAGTTCACCTTCTCTCTTTAATACTCCACATCATCCCTTCCTTCTAAAACTGCCATATGCTGGGGCACCTAGGTGGCTCAGTCAGTTAAGTATCTGACTCCAGCTCAGGTCATGATCTCACAGTTCGTGAGGTCGAGCTCCACTTCAGGCTCTGTGTTGACAGCTCAGAACATGATGCTGCTTTGGATTCTGTGTCTCCCTCTCTCTTTGCCCCTCCCCAACTCATGCACACACGTGCGTGCTCTTTCTCTCTCTCCATCTGTCTCTCAAAATAAGAGAAATAAGATAAAATATTTTAAATAAGATAAAATAGCCATATCCCATCCCCATCCCATCTGGAATTCTTATTTTTATGATTATAGTTACATTTTGTTTTGCATACCACATTATATTATGTATTGATTAAATTCAACAGAATTTAATGGAGGCCAATTATTTACTAATCATAATGTCCCATAGTCTAAAGGAAGATTAAGAGGGTAATAAGAATCATGCTTTATATTATATATATGAATGTATCATCTATATACGGATATTATCTTACATAGAATTGCTGATTTGAGTGTTTTAAGACCTGTATTGGTCAGGTGGAAGAATAAGAGCATGTTGAAGCTTGTGTCCAGATTTCTTCCCATAGTAGGATTGGAAGGATTTCTTCCATGTAATGTGATTGGAAGGCTACTAGGAAGACATTTATGTGTGTGTGTGTGTGTGCATGCATGTTATGTATACATATATATACACGCGTGCACACACATATATACACGCATGCACATGCGTGCACACACACACACACACACACATCCCTGGCCCTCAGTGTTCATTAGAATATTAAAGTGTTGGAGCATGTGGGTGACTCAGTCACTTAAACATCTGACTTCAACTCATGTCATGATCTCACAGTTCATGAGTTCAAGCCCCACATCAGGCTCTGTGCTGATAGCTCAGAGCCTAGAGACTGCTTCAGATTCTGTGTCTCCCACTCTCTCTGTTCCTCCCCTACCCATCATACTCTGTCTCTCTCTCTCAAAAATAAACAAACATTTAAAAAATTAAAACAAAGTTTAAAGTATTTGCTGACTCCAAATTAGAGGTGTCTCAGTTGAGAGACTCTTCAGGAAACTACACATTTTAGGGGGCACATGGGTGTCTCAGTTGGTTAAGTGTTAGGCTATTTATTTGGGCTCAGGTCATGATCTCAGAGCATCAGGCTCTGCACTGACAGCACAGAGCCTGCTTAGGATTCTCTCTCCCTCTCTTTCTGCCCCTCCTTCCCCACTCTTAAAATAAATAAACATTAAAAGGAAAAGCCCATGTCTTAAAAGAGGTTATATTCAAAGGTAATGCTTAATTCATATGGATGAATATTTCTGAGTAATTTCAGCAACTGTGAGAGCTTGAGGTATTCTGTGGGGAGAAATGTATTCCTAGTAGTCTTTTTCTTCCAACCAACCAATATAGGTCTTAAAACACTCAAATCAGCAATTCTATTTAAGAGAATTCAGAGACTATAAGTATATGTCAATCCATGGGGGACCACTCCTCGTAGAGTTTGTTTATCCATACAATGAACATTTCTATGGTGGCTACCTTTTAAAGAGAAATAAAAGTATGGAATTTACTGCACCTCAGTAAGTACTATGAAATCATTCACCCATCCCATGTTAAAGAAAAGACATTCACAGTTGAGTTGCCTTTAGCAAATGTAATCCATAGAATTGGTAATGAGAACAGCAATCAGGTGGCAATATCTTGGGGGGAAAAATCAAGTGCTCTCTTACACAATAACAACAAAATGTCAGAAAAATTTTATCAATGAGAGACACATTGCTGCTAAAAAAAAAAAAAAAAAAAAGCAAAATTCCAAACACAGGTACTTTAGTTCACACTGTCTCTGGATTTTCCTTTTCTATTATAGCCTTTATCTATATTTCTGCCTAGCAGTATTAGCTCTCATATCTGACATCTCCCTGTACCTTATATTTGGCATTCATGGCTGTTGTTATAGTTGGACACATGTTATCTCTCATACAACAGGCTGTGCTCTTAAAAGAGCAGGCAAGGGGCACCTGGGTGGCTCAGTTGGTTAATCATCTGAGTTAGGCTCAGGTTGTTATCTCACAGTTCGTGGGTTCAAGCCCCACATCACACTCTATGCTAACAGCTTGCTCAGAACCTGGAGCCTGCTTCAGATTCTGTGTCTCCCTCTCTCTCAGACCCTCCCCTGCTCATGCTGCCTCTCTCTCTCTCTCTCAGAAATAAATAAAAACATTTAAAAAAGAAAAAAAAAAAAAGAACAGGCATGTCTTTAAACCATCATATTCTTTGTTGTTCTTATGCCTGGAACACATGTGATATATTAAATGAATGTCAAATGTACATATAGTAACAGCTTTTGCATGTTATTACAGTTAAACTGTCCTCAAGAAAAGCAGTAGAGTGTAATGATTTAAAAGAACAATAGTCTTGTGCTTAAATATTCATTCTTTCAGTTTTCAGTTTTTCAGAGCACTCAACTTCTCTAAGCTTCAATTCTATCATCTTTAAAGTGGAATTAATAAAATAATTCTTTTACAGGGTTGCGAGGATGAAGTAAAATAAACTATTGTTTAACAGAGGAATATTTAACTATTATTATCATTAATTAGGTCCAACTTGGACTTATCTTTAAAAACTTCCCTCAAGGTAAAATAATATTATAGAGACAAGTGTAATTAAGGGTATTGATTGTAGGGGTGCCTGGGTGGCTCAGTCAGTTAAGCCTTCTACTCCTGGGTTCTAGTCAGGTCATGATCTCACGGTTTCCTGCGTTTGACAGCTGTGTCGGGCTCTCCACTGGCACCACAGAGCCTGCTGGGGATTCCCTCTCCCACTATACCACTTCCCTGCTTGCACTGTCTGTTTCTTGCGAATAAATAAATAAAACTTTTAAAAAACTGTTAAAAATAAAATAAAATAAAATAAAAGGATATTGACTGTAATTGGAACTTTGGGGTTCATTTTCTTTTAGTTTGGTGATATGGAAGCAGGTTTGATAAAGTTTCCTTATCTTGTGTGCTAAAAAAATACTGAAAAGTTAAAAAACAATGCCCAATTTATAGGTATCAACAACTTGTTAACCAAGACAGTGCTTTAAATTTCAAAGCAGCTCCTTGTCATAGCAACCTTGGCTAAAATCAGTTTTTAAGTCTTTTTTTTTTCAATTATGGGAGATTATAACTGGCAAAAAGTATATTCTATAGTTGCAGAGTCAGCTTCACCAGCCTGATGCTCATCCCAGAAAAGCCAAGTGAACTTGCTTTTCTCAGATTCACTGTGAGCAATTTTCCAAATTTCTCACAACAAGTGCTATAATTTGCTTACAGGTGTAATGTGCCACCAATAATTGGACTAGCTTGAATTCTGTTAGTGTAGCATCTGCTGATACTGTTCCTTCCTCCTAATTGCAATTATTAGAGCTCTTTTTGACTTTGTCAATTTCCAATTCTGATGCATTGGTTGTTCAGAGCTATTTGAGTAATTATGATTGTTGTTCTTCAATCATAGATTAATTCTCTGAAGCATGAACTGGGAGATAATTCAGGCTGCTGCTTCACCATAAAAACAGAGAGACATTAAAGACAGAAAGTAAGTGTGAATACATATGGATGTCTATACATGTCCACACATACATAACACATATTTAAATTTAAAAAATACATATCCATATATACATATGTTTATATGATTTACAATGTTTATATACTGCATTAGCTTCTTCCTATGAAAGGGGGATAATATCAATCTCAACAACCAATCTACAACTTAAATTGGTTTCCCAAATAACTAATTTAACATATAATTTACAGTTAATGTTGAAGGTGTATTGTCCCTTTGTTCATGTCATTATGTTTGTGGTAGGGGGAGGTTGCCTGTTTTATGTCTATTTTGTTAACTGAGTAGCTATGAAACCAAAAGATTTATTTTGGGCTCAGTCCACTCATTTGTTTGTTGTGCAGTCATGGTGTGGCCTCAAATATATGAGCTAAACTCTTATCAATGGACTCCTATCAATCATAATGACACTAATTACTGCTGATGAGAATGTGATAGGGGAGTCGATGTGTTAAACTTTAAATAAACTTGTTATGCTTCACAACGATTTTCTCATAATAACCACATCTGTTGTATTAATGACTGACTACCTGAGTTGGAGAACCTCTTGCTTAACTCTGTGTAGTGCAGTGAATGTAAGGTTTTGAATCAAAACTTAATTGATCCGAAATTATTTTTTAACTGTACCAATAACCTTAACAACTCTGAAACTCAGTTCTTTTATCTGTAATATTGACATAATAAAATCTCTCTTTTAAAGTCATGAGGAATAGAACTGTCACTTATTGGGGCTAGCAGATAGTGCTCAGCAGAGAGGAAGTATCAAAGAAATGGTACTTGTCAGATCCTGAGTTGAGACCTAGGAAACAACACAAGAACCTCACTAACTAAATGTTACATAATGCAGGGAAAATAATAATGCCTTTGAATAAATTGGTTTATAAGGGCACCAGAATGGCTCACTCAGTTGAGCATCAAACTATGGCTCAGGTCATGATCTCACAGTTCATGATTCAAGCCCTGCTTCAGACTGCTGTCAGGATAAAGCCTGCCTCAGGTCATCTGTACCCCTCTATCTCTGCCCTTCTCCCACTTGTGTTCTCTCTCTCAAACATAAACAAATATTGAAAAAAAATGAAAATTAGTTATATAAAGACTCAGAAGGTGGCCTCATTGGTTTTATTCATAAAATACCCTAAAAGTTGAATACATAAAATAAACTGATAGTACAAAGTACAGTCCTTATCCACCTTTTGGTCTTATAATCATCTAGCATTTCAGAAATCTCAGTCTCACCCACAGACTCAATTAATTCAATAATAAAAATTGCATTTATTTTTATGAATCATTAATGAGTTGTCCTATGTGCTAGTATATTAACATGCATTAGCTCAGTTACCAATTATGACAAATCTATGTTATAGTTGTTATTACAGCCATTTTAAAGATAATTTAATAGAGGTTCAGATAAGTTAAATAGTTTTCATGGATTCATATATTAGTAGAGTTATGATTAAAACTCCCAAAATTCAAGTCTAAAGTCCCAAAACAGCAAAGAACCAATAGACGTTACAGCAGAGACACCATTTACCTGATTATAAGATGACCCCAACATAAGTCCAGTCCCATAAAAAGGGCCTCATTTGGACTCAACTTAGAAAATAGCCCATAGAAAGATCCTGATTAAAAATTATTATTAAAAAAAAAAGGCAGGTTCTGGAAGCAGCAAATTCAATTTGTTTAGTACTTAAGGTATGCATAAAGTCAAGTGGGGAGATAAAGCTGTGACTACAGACTGTATTTAGAACAGCAAAGGCCTTGTACAAGGCATATGAACTATTTTGTACAGTCAAAATCAAGTGCAAGGCATCTCTGCTGTGACTTTTATTGGTTCTTTGCCATTGCTGTTGGTTCCTATCAAGTACTAAATGGTGTGTCCAATAACTGAGTATCATATGGATGAAAACTGGATTTTCCCCAGTGTAGACAAAAAATGTTATATCAGAATTCTCAAATGGCTGCTATGGTCACTGACTCAATGTACATACATGGATTAACCATCATAGGATAGGAAAAATCAGAGAGGCTAGAACCTGTTACTAGGGCAATGCACTGAAGGAGAGGAGAGACTGCAGACTAAGCAATGGGAACAAGTAGAACATAGTGCTGGGCAAATTCAAGATCATATGATACTACCTCCCTTCCCTCTTCCATTTCCATGGTATCCATCACTGATCAATCATGATCCTCATTTTCTCCTATAAATCTGAAGAGGTTTCATTCAATTCCTTTGAAAACTAGTGAAACAAGAAGCCACTACTAAAAGGAATTGATTGGATACTCATGGATATCTTGAGTATACAATATTTAATCTAACAAATATTTACTGAGTTCTACCATTAGTACTAGTAGCCCATTTTTGTACTCAAACTCATCCATGAAGGCATGACCCTTTGAAAACAAAATAGAAATGAATATTGTCATGAATAACTTAGCAGATGAAGGGACAATGTAACAGCCAAATTTTTTTCCAAGAGTAAATATCATATTAGATTTAAATAGAATATATAAACCACTCCTGCATTTATAATTTTTAAGAAATCTGGGGCGCCTGGGTGGCTTGGTCGGTTAAGCGTCCGACTTTCGCTTAGGTCATGATCTCGCGGTTCGTGGGTTCGAGCCCCGCGTCGGGCTCTGTGCTGACTGCCAGCTCGGAGCCTGGAGCCTGTTTCGGAGTCTGTGACTCCCTCTCTCTCTGACCCTCCCCTGCTCATGCTGTCTCTCTCTCTCTCTCTCCTAGAAATAAATAAAAAAAAAAAAGAAATCTGAGAAAGATTTAACAACTGAAGAAAAATGTATAAGAAAAAATCCAGATACTTATACTTAACATTCAAACGGTGAAGTGCATGTGAGGTTTGTTGTTGGTGCTGTTGTTTGTGGTTTATTTTTTGGTTTGAGGTTCCCCCCACCCAAATTCACCTACTCATCCCATAGTTTGTTTCACTGGTTAAGCGAACAAAACATCCTTATAACCTTATGCACATAGGCATGGTCAGACAACTGGAAATTCTGTAATGCCACAGAATGCTATGTCTGACAGTAAGTAGTAATCTAGGCTAATTATTAAAAATTGGGATTAGGGGCGCCTGGGTGGCTTAGTCGGTTAAGCGTCCGACTTTCACTTAGGTCATGATCTCGTGGTTC